>NC_057386.1:105742697-105990179 GCF_019320065.1 Cervus canadensis
GTTTTCTAAATTTTCCTTAAGAAGCATATACTACATTTGCATGAAAAAGGAATTTATATAAAAGGGAATACACTGTCATTGTTATTCTTAATAAATGTCATGATATTGGCAGATATTACATGTTTTATGCCAAGCTACACAAGAGTAGAGTAGTTGATGTCTGCAGAAGTCTTTCTTCTGCAGAAGAGTTGTAAGAGTTCAGCAGAAGAAGTGGTCAACTGGGCTCAGCCTTGGTGCATACTCTCCCTATAGTTCATTTTTGTTTTAGGCAATGTGATAAGAGGGACTTGGAGAGCAAAGTTTTGGGTCAGAGTATCACGATTGACTATTCCTGTCTAGTTATGGATACAAAGGGGTAAACATGTTGGGCTTAAAACGTATGTTACTGACCCAGATTTACAATATCATGCAAAGACAATAGTGATTAAACATCTTCACTGATGCTGTAAAAGTAAGCTTAAGTCACTCTGTATGACAATCTCTAGGTTCATCCATATCTCTGCAAATGGCACAATTTTGTTCCTTTTTATGACTGAGTAATATTCCATTGTGCACATGTGCCATATTTTCTTTATCTAATCCTCTGTAGATGCACATTTAGGATGTTTCCACGTCCTAGCTATGGTAAATAGTGCTGCAATGAACATTTGGGTGCATGTATCTTTTAGAATTATGATTTTCTCCAGGTATATGCCCAGAAGTGGGATTGCTAGACCATATGGTAGTTCTGTTTTTAGTTTTTGGAGGAACCTCACACTGTTCTCCATAGTGGCTGCACCAATCCACTTTCCCACCGATGGTGTAAAAGGATTCCCTTTTATTCCTCACCCTCTCTAGCATTTACTGTTTGTAGATCTTTTGATGATGGCCATTCTAACCAGTGTGCAGTGACAGATACCTCATTGTGTCATATAGAATGAAGAAAGTCAAGAAAAGAAAAACAATATTAACATGCTGCTGCTGCTAAGTCGCTTCAGTCGTGTCCGACTCTGTGTGACCCCATAGACAGCAGCCCACCAGGCTCCTCCACCCCTGGGATTCTCCAGGCAAGAACACTAGAGTGGGTTGCCATTTCCTTCTCCAATGCACGAAAGTGAAAAGTGAAAGTGAAGTTGCTGAGTTGTGTCCAATTGCTAGCGACCCCATGGACTGCAGCCTACCAGGCTCCTCCATCCATGGGATTTTCCAGGCAAGAGTACTGGAGTGGGGTGCCATTGCCTTCTCCAATATTAACGTATATATATGGAATCTAGGAAATGGTACAGATGAACCTATTTGCAAAGCAGAAATAGAGACAGATGTAGGAAGAAGGCATATGGATGCCAAGGGCAGAAGAGGAAGTGGGATGAACTGGGAGATTGGGACTGACATATTTATCCTACTATGTATAAAATAGATAACTAAAAGAAACCTACTGTTTAGCACAGGGAACTCTACTTAATGCTCTATAGTGTCTTAAATGGGAAGGAAATTCAAAAAAAGAGGCACTATATATATGTGTGGCTATATATATGATTCACTTTACTGTACGATAGAAACAAACACAGCATTGTAAAGCAGCTATACTCCAATAAAATTGTTTACAGTAAACCTAAATCATCTTTGCTTCGCAGAAAACTTCTGTGTTAACAAAATACATACAAAGTCAATAATGAGACCCTTATTCTATCAAAAAATGTTCACCACCCCAAGTCTAACACCTGATACCTAAACCATCACCAGACATCAGAGTTGCTACCACCCAGAGACTGAAGAAAGGAATAACGCATCTCTTCTTATATTATCTCTGTATAAATAACACTAAAGGCAATATAAAAAATACAACTGTCTATGTATTCATATATGCAAATCATGTTTCCAAAAAATAAATTGGGAAATTAAACTCATCAGCTCAACCCTCAGCTAAAAATTGCATGATTAATCCTTACTTTGTTTTCCTTTAAGCAATGTGCAGACTATCAAAAATTTGAATCTGATAGGCTACTAAGTGAATTGCTTAAGGAAAGCAGTACTTTTAATTTCTCATGTTTTGTCACTTTTGCAAGGCAGATAAGCAACTTAGTTACCTAATTACACGTGATTTTACATAGACTAATTTATTTTCTCCCATCTAAATGATGCTTTATCAACCTTCCAAACTGCCTCTTTTTTATAGCATTGTTGATTTATAATTCACATATAATAACTCATATATATTTAAAGTGTACAATTTGAAATTTTTTGACATATATTTATACCCATCAAACATTATCACAATCAAGAAAAATAAACATGTCCATGATTCCCCAAAGCTTCCTTATGTCCCTTTGTACTTCTTCCCTCCTGCTTCTGGCAACCAACGAGTGGTTTTCTCTCACTATAGATTTGTTTACATTTGCATACTTTTACATAAATGGAACCTGGCAGTATGTAGTCATTGTTGTCTGCTTTCTTTCACTCAGCGTATTAGTTTGGATATCCATTCATGTGGTTTGGTGTAGCAAATTTTTATTCCTTTTTGGTGTGGACTGGAAGTCCATTGTATGGATGGATATACTACAATTTATCGGTTGACCTATTGATAGACATTTGAGATGTTTCCAGTTTTCAGCTGTTGCAAATAAATCTTCTGTAAGCAATCACACAAAATGTGTTGTAGTCATGTGCATTCATTTCCTTGGGTTAATACTTTGAAGCATGATGGTTAAGTCATAGGGAAGTATATACTTAACTTTTAAGAAACTGCCAAACTATTTCCAAAGCAGCCCAAAGAGAGTATATTTTGATATCACCACGAGGAACATATGAAATTTCCAGTTGTTCTGTGTTTGTGTGTGCTCAGCTGTCCAGTTGTGTCTGACTCTTTGTGACCCTATAGACCAAAGCCAGCCAGGATCTTCTGTCCGTGGGATTCCCCAGGCAAGCACACTGGAGTGGGTTGCTATTTCCTTCTCCAGGGGATCTTCCCTGACCCAACGATTGAACCCTGCATCTCCTGCTTTGGCAGGCAGGTTCTTTACCACTGAGCCACCACGGAAGCCCTCCAATTGCTCTGCAGCCTCACAAATAATTTGCAGGCAATCTTTTAAAAAAGTATTTATTTATTAACTTGTGCCTGGTCTTAGGAGTGGCACGTGGGATTTTCCATGTTTGTTGTGGCATACAGGATCTTTAGTTGGGGCATGTGGAATCTTAGCTGGGGCGTGTGGGATCTGGGTCCCTGACCAGGGATTGAACTGTACCCCCCACATTGGGAGAGTCTTAGCCATGGGACTACAAGGGAAGTTCCTGCAGTCAATCTTTTTAATTTTGATTATTGTAGTAGGAGTGTTGTGTATCTCATTGTGGTTTTAATTTGCATTTCCTTTGTGGATAATGATGCTTAGCATCATTACAAGGTTTTATTTCACATCTTTTTAATGTTTTTGTTAGACTATCTAACTCTCTATTACTTGGGAGGAGTTTTCATGTATTCTGAATCCAAGGCCTTTGTCATTTACCCTCTCTCAGTGATTACTGTCCTGAACAGTCTGATGCCCAATGTCCAAAACTCCTGTTTCTTGTATATATTTCCCTCATTTAAGTTGTCTAAACAAGGAAGGCCAATTCAGACCCTCTTATTTCATCTTGGCTAGAAACAGAAGTTCTTTTCAATCTAATATTAACAATAGAAATAAAATTAATCTCAATGAAAGTTTAAATCTACTTTTTAAAAATAAATTTCCTTCTACAAAGAAGATAAAATCAAAGCAAATTCTAGAAATCACCTGATCCTGGGACCCCCACGTTTACTAAAGTGCATACACAGTTTGTGTAGCAAATTGCTGTCATATTTACTCACAGTTAACTTTTCTGGCAATCAATCCAACCCTGAGTATCATCAATACATGAAAGTCAACTCATTTATATCAGGGAAGGCATCAGGAGCTCAACTTGAGGTTTAAGTTTCCCCAAATTAGTTTCACATCAATTGCATTCTCTTTCAGGAAAGTGATTTTCTCGTACAGGATAACAAGCATGCACAATCTCATTTATATGTGCACATGTTGTATGCAACTGAGGTTATCTGTGTGCATAAATGTAAAACACGTGCAGAGCCCATTCACCATTTTGACTTTTCCAGCATTCTCCATTCGATCATCCCATTTTATGATTTCATATAGACAGAGATATTGACAAGGATTTTATAACATGTCACATCACATAACCAATTTGTAGCTAGTCTATTTTCCTTATGAAATCAGCTGAGCATGCTGTTCCCAATTGATTCATTTTTCCTCTTAAAGCTTTGTTCAAAGCTGGTGGGATTTCTGAAACTCTAAAATGGAGTGTCAATTATAGAAAAAAATGCAGAATTTTCAAAGTATCAATCAATCTCTATTTGAGGCATTTTAATTTCTGAAATATTTTTAGTGATTTAGATTTGAACTGGCAGTCATATTTAATGGTAGATGCTAATCAAGATGCTAACAAATTTTTATTTTTCAAGTTTAGTAGAAAAAAGCTCAGAAAATATTACCATACAGAAGTCACAGCCTTCATTTATTTTCTTCCAGATGAGTAGTTCTGGGTTCTGTGTGTGTGTGTTTCTCTTCTTTATCAGAATAATACTGATTTGTCTTAAGCTTTCATAGAAAATACCGTAACTGCCAACATTATTGACAATAACTTTACTCCCAAGAATTTGATCAATTAAAATTTGGAGGAAAGACTACTCCTATCCAAAAATATATTTACCTTTTTTCTCAAAGAGCAGTATAAGTTCATTTTGAATACTTCCCTCTCCCCCCCAAATCCCATCTTATTTTTATGACATGGATTTGCAAAGAGAAAGAAAAGAAGAAAATCAGAGGAAAGAGAATTAATGAAGGAAATCAACCTGAGTTATCAAAAATTAATATTTGATAGGCTTTATTTTACACTGGGTCTTTATTTACATTAGCTATTTTAATCCTAATTAATATTTCTGTATGGTACTACTAAGATTATCAGAATTTTAGAGATCATTATAAAATCAGCTATCACTTATTAAATATCTACTATGTTCCACGGACAATTTAACAGACGTTATCTCAAGCCTGAAAGTAACAGATGTGGTCGATCCTATGATTAGACTTATTTTCATGGATTCAGCATTTTCCCTGCTGATGAAATGCTGGGCTGGGGCTGACCCCAAAGCCCTGGCTGGTACCCAACCACATGGCACGCCTCTGCTAGGAGACTGTCGTGCTTCTCATATATTCTAATGCTCACAGAAATTAGCTTCAATAATGTTATCTTGGCATCAAGACCGAGCCCAGGAATCAACTCTGCCAAGACCAGAGCAACTGAAATGATTATTTTAATGAAAACAACCAAAATGGGGAGGCTCTCTGCCAATTTTCAGGATGTATTACCTCTTTGAAGTCATTAGGATTGTGGCATGGGGACAAAGGTAGCCAAGTTGATCAGTGGAGTCACTGAACTGCCCAGACATGTATGAGAATTTGGTATTTGATGGTGTGCCAGCCATGACACTTCACTAGAAAGCAGTAACAATTTAATAAAGGTTGGCTATCTTTCTATGAACTTAGGGTTTTATCATACTCCATACACCAACTACAGGTTGTGTCCCCTACATACATACAAACAAGTTTCATTCCGAGATACTGAAAGTCCAATTTGTTCGTAAGTCCAACAAAGTTAGTTTAGGGACCCAAGTAACACAATCGGCTATGCAGTACTGTATTGTCATAGGTTTATCAATTTTTCACACAAGTAATACACAAAAAACAAAAAATAAAGAAAATATTTTTAATATTACAGTATGTACCTTGAAAAGTACAGTACTGACTCCATCACTGCTGCTTTTTCTCTTGCTTCTGGACATCCTGGGCTTGAAATAAAGATATTGTACTACTGTACTCTATGCAGTGTTTGTACACAATAGAGTACATAAAAGCATAACTGCTTGTAGAAAATGCACACCCGTAACGGCATACACCAGGCATGTGAACTCACCTTACGTGATTGGACGTGTGAACCCATGTTAGCATCTTTGAAAATTTGCAACTTGAAGGTTCATAAGTGGGGGACTTACTGCCTAATGAGAAAGACTCCTTGAAGAGCTGAATGCTCTGAATCTCGATTATGAAGGAATGATGTCAAAGACCATGAAAGCGAGCTAGCAGAAAAACTTCAAGAACTGTGGAGGAATGAAACGGTGTCTACAGGTATCCACAACAAAGAAGGGGAAAGGGTTGTATATCTGGAGTTTTAAAGCTGGAATATTTTAGGAGGGATGGAAGCACCGTTCCGGAAGAATCACTGAGGAGAGGCAAGATATACATCACCTTGTCTACAAACTGATCAGTGAATAGATTCAGGAGCTAATCAGCCTTGACCTCAAGGCTTCAGAGAAAACCATGTCCTTGGGGGAAAAGGATTCCCCTGAGAAAAGTCTATGTCAAACAGGAGAAGGGATTATCTCAGAAAGGAATGTACGAATGGGGTTTCCCGGGTCAACACAGATTATAAAACACACTCAACAAAGTGTGGAAAAATCAATGATCTGAGAAGAATGTGAAGGAGTAATCGTTTTTATCTATAAAATAGGCAACAAGGGTGAACTCATATCAGAAAATCAAACCCTTTAGTGTATTAAAAGTTATTCCTTGGAACCAAAGGTGACTTCTCTCAGAGATGCAAGAATGTAACAACTTCAGTCAAATCTATTGATGTAAACATACAGGAAGAGGAGAAAAAGGGTAAAATCCTGTCGCTGGTTTACCAAAATGTGTTTGTTTAGATTCTATACATTCCCTCAAAACAAAGAAAATGCAAAATAAAACATAAACGAGTCACATATCCTCAATGAGCTAGAAATAATATCCATTTCTTCACTCTGATTAGAGTATCTGTCAGAAATCTAGAAAAAAACCTTAGGCAATTTCCTCTGTCACTAATAATATTCAACATTTTGCAAGCGTACCTAAATAAAGCAGTCAGCAAACAAGGCAAAACAAGAGAGACTTGGAGAATACAGAAGGATAAATACTGGAAAACCCAAGAAAAACTGTCAGTCATTGCAGATGTGAAATTAATGACATGGAAAATCTAGTAAAACCCACTAAACACCATGGGGCTCTCTCCTCATCTCCCCCTCCTCCTTCTCCCCCTCTTTCTGCCTCCTCTGGGCTGTGCTGTACTTAATTCCTCAGTTGTGTCTGACTCTTTGCAACCCCATGGACTGTAGCCCACCAGGCTCTTCTGTCTATAGGGATTCTCCAGGCACAAATACGGGAGTGGATTGCCATTCCCTTTTCCAGGGGATCTTCTTGACCCAGGGATCCAAACAGGGTCTCTTGCATTGCAGACAGATTCTTAACTGTCTGAGCCGCCAGGGAAGCCCAAGTTTGTGTGGGGGTAGTAAATTAATGCCTGAAATTGATTTTTGAAAATAGAGTCTAGGTGGTGAGTTTTCAGGTGTTATCAGTAAGTTTCTTTCCTCTTTGAAAGAGTTGATAATAAAATCATAATAAAATATTCACCAAAAGGATGCCTAGCCGCTCCCTGTCCCCCATAGTGCTTTCCCCCGGATGTTGCATTTTCCCACTGGCTTCTAGACTCTCCCCTCCCACTTCCACCACCCCCTCTATCTAGTAGGACATCTCTAGGTTCACTTTTACATCTCCCAGGCTCCTATCTGAACTGTCATCCACCCATTTCTCCAAATGCTCTTAGAGTCTCCTATGTCTCTCCTTGCTCTCAGCCTCTTCCTGGAACACAAGTCTTGACTCTCAGCTCCTCCCTTTGTCTCATTTCCATCGCTGACTCATACTTTTCCATCCATTGGACTGAGACTAGTTTAAAATCTCCAACAGGACACTGCTGGGTGGCCTGCATGTCATGGGAACAGAAAACATCAGGATCTGTGAAAGGCTCTTTAAGGAATTCCACTTCAGAAAGAGAGCTGCAGAGCAGAAGCAGTGTCTACAAAGATCTTCCAAGAGGGTGTTTCTGAGTAGCCATGAGGGCATTGCTATCGCTGATGTTTTTGTTGTTGAATTCCATATGCAAACTGGGGACCAGAGCTGAATTGCTCAGGGCGATAAAAGTTGTTCAGTTGTTCGGTCATGAGCAACTCTTTGTGATCCCACAGACTGCAGCACGCTAGGCCTCCCTGTCCTTCACCATCTCCCAGAGCTTGCTCAAACTTTATGTCCGTTGAGTCGGTGATACCATCCAGCCATCTCATCCTCTGTTGTCCCCTTCTCCTCCTGCCTTCAATCTTTCCAAGCATCAGGGTCTTTTTTAATGTCAGCACTTTGTATCAGGTGGCCAAAGAATTAAGAGTTTCAGCCTCAGCATCAGCCCCTCCAATGAATATTCAGGGCTGATTTCCTCTAGGATTAACTGGTTTGACTCCTTGCAGTCCAAGGGACTCTCAAGAGTCTTCTCCAACACCACAGTTCAAAAGCATCAATTCTTCAGTCCTCAGACTTCTTTATGGTCCAACTCTCACATCCATACATGACTACTGGAAAAACCATAGCTTTGACTAGATGGACCTTTGTCAACAAAGTAATGTCTCTGCTTTTTAATACATTGTCTAGGTTTGTCATAGCTTTTCTTCCAAGGAGCAAGCATCTTTTAGTTTCTTGGTTGCAGTCACCATCTGCAGTGATTTTGCAGCCCAAGAAAATAAAGTCTGTAACTGTTTCCATTGTTTCCGCAGCTATTTGCCATGAAGTGATGGGACCGGATACCATGATCTTTGTTTTCTGAATGTTAAGTTTTAAGCCAGCGTTTTCACTCCCCTCCTTTTCCTTCATCAAGAGGCTCTTTAGTTCCTCTTCACTTTCTGCCATAAGGATGGTGTTATCTGCATATCTGAGGTTATTGGTATTTCTCCTTGCAATCTTGATTCCTGCTTGTGCTTCATCCAGCCTGGCATTTCGCATGGTGTACTCTGAATATAAGTTAAAAAAGGAGGGTGACAATATACAACCTTGACATACTCCTTTCCCGATTCTGAACTATAAAAGTAAAAAGAGAGAAATGGCTGTCTTATATCCACTCTTCCACCTACAGATTTACTCTGCCTTTCCTCTAAATAGTTGTCAACTTCTTTTTTTTTAAATATTGACTTCAAGCATTATCAAATTGTCAAGAATGTTTGCTATCTTAGTACCTGTCATGTGATAGAAAAAATCATTTCCTTCCACAGAAAGTTCCAAACAAGGATCATGGAACCATCCAAAGATTTGGTCCAAAGGAACAAATAAGGAACTGGACTGGAAGAATTTAGAGAAATCTCTGGAGCTCATTTTTGTCCCAAAGACAGTGTCTCTATAAAGAGCATAATAATATTTTGCCCTCTAGAATTCTGTTGGGACTCTGTAAAACCCAGGCTTTATTTGCTTTTCTAAGTTTACATAATTCCCAGAGAGTACAGCCTCAAAACTTTTCTGATATTAAATAGATTAAAAGATGCTCTGCCAAATTTGAAAACTGTCACCAGTGTAAGAGTTTTAATTATGTATAAACCGAACAAAAAGGAAAACTGCCTCCTCCCCGCCTTTCCAATAATTCTTGACATTATGCAAAATCTCCCATATACAGAACTGTTGTAAAAGCTCCAAATTAAAAATGGTCTAGTTTTCTAGGTAAACTCCAAGAGTTGATGATGGACAGGGAGGCCTCGTGTGCTGCGGTTCACGGGGTCGCAAAGAGTCAGACACGATTGAGTGACTGAACTGAACTGAGTTTTGTAGGGTCCTGGTCTAAGCATCCAGCCCATAAATTCTTCCTCTGTGGAGAATGGTATCTTTTTGCCAGCGGCCACCAGCAGCCGGTGTCACCATCACCTGGTCTTTTTCTATTTGTCTACAAGTGTCCGGACACATGTGGTTGTTAAAAGGATATGTGGTCTTCTCACAAGCCTGCTTGGTTTCAGATCCATCCTCACCCTTCTGCTGTGCCCCAAATCACAGGGAACTGCATTTCCCAGACTCTCTTGTTTCTGCCCAGATATGTCCAACACAGACCCTGGCAGAAGATGCGAGGGTGGAGGGAAGTCTGAAATCAGGTGTTTTCCCTTGTCCTCTCTCTACTGCTGGGCAGCATCTCAGGTAGTAACTGAGTGCCTCTTGTGGATTCATTTCTCACTCCCTCCCCACTCCCCCAACCCCGCAAACCTGCTATGAAATTGAATTTCATAGCATAGCAGAAGATCCAGGCTTCTAGCTGTAATAACATTATCACCTCCCTCAGTCTCTCTTCTGTCAGTTGTTAATCTCTGGGAAGACTTTAAGGTCTTCCATCACCCCTGTAATGAGTTCCCTGAACTAAATTCCCTCCATTTGCAATACCTGTGCTTTTGGCTTTTGTGACTGACACACCATAACGAGATAAATTTACCACTGCAAACATTCATTGAATATCTATTGTTTTCCCACACTGAGAAAATTCCCCATTGCCTTTCTCTTACTGGGCATCCTCAAGGCAGGCTGTGTTTCTTAGATGAATCCCCGGACCCCAGCCAGTCCCAAGGCACTTAGCTTCCCTCCTTGCCTGGGTCTCTTCACACGGCAGGTGAATATCTGACGTCTGGCTCCAAGCTGTGAGGATGCAATTGCTTCCCTGCATGGAGACCTGTCTGCCGTGATGCCGAGTGGGCTGTTCTAGCAGGGCATTGCCCCCTGCAGGTATTTTCATAAGTGGCTTCAGTGCCAGTCTCTGTGCGCCTACAACTTCCAGAGCAAACTTTCAGAATTTTCTCTCTCACTTGGCTTAAGATGAGAGGCAAATAGTGTTCTTTCCAGCTCAAGGCAGGCTGCCCTGGAGGCTAGAGTTTCTGTGATATCATCTTTGGCTTGAGGGTTTCCCATTGACCTTTATGAATGTTCCAAACTTCCTGGGATTTTAGATGCTTCCACCCACTCTTCCTCCCTTCCCGCCGCCCCTCTCTCCCAAACAACTGGATTTGCAGATCTGAAGGCTTTTCCCATCTTCCCTGGCTTCCTGCCCATTATTCCTCAAGTGTTTTCTCTAATCAGCCCCATCTTGGTCTCTGCTCTCAGGAGACCCACACTAGCACACCAGTGGTAGATATTACCTGATAGTTGCAGACACCTAGGGACCTTTTCCAATCTTCCCAAACTCTCTCTCTATACTTGGAGTTAACTGCTTTTTCAAATCTGTTTGATTGTTCTTAATGGCT
Source organism: Cervus canadensis (assembly GCF_019320065.1). Lineage (NCBI taxonomy): Eukaryota > Metazoa > Chordata > Mammalia > Artiodactyla > Cervidae > Cervus > Cervus canadensis. The sequence goes on from NC_057386.1 coordinate 105,753,880, forward strand.
ATTTTAATTTATGGCTTAGGGGTGAATGTAGCAGGAGAGTTTAAACATACCATGCACAACTCAGAGAATGTCCACAAAGAGGAAATGTCCCACTTTGACTACCTGATCTAACGGGCACCACTATTTCATAAAAAACGACATGATCTATTCCATTCTATTTTACATTATTTAGTCTAATAAACCCCACACCACCAGCGGGGCTAACACACTGAACAGATTTCATATATAATTGGTCAATATTAAATTGTTAATGCATTTATTCTAAGATTGGAAGCAGGCCTAGTAGGTACTTTTGTGTTGCTTTCTTGCAAATAATCCATCGTTTATAATTATTGTTGATTTCAGATGTGACAAGGTATTTAACTTTATCAAATGGCAAGGTTTGCCAAACACATAAAAGTGAATTTGCCTCTAATTACTGGTTTTAATAATCGTAACTTCATTTACTGTTCCCCAGTGACAGAACGTTGCCAGAAACACTTTTACTATGATAAAAGAATTAAAGATATTATAGAGAAATGAGCAGAGTTCAGCGGAATCACTAAAGGCATACTGGAGTCACAGAAAGCTGCAAGTGGAATTTACATTTCTTATTTCAGCCAAAAATAATTAGCTTGATTGCAGGCAGCTTGAGCCTTAAGCAATAACAACATTTTGGTGGACATTTTAAATTTATTTCATATCCAGGAAAGGGAATTGGGAACCTTGGGTATTTGTTTATTATGGTTGAAGTTTTTTGGTGCATCTTTGGGGTCATGGGTTGAAATCACTTCCTCAAATCCATCTGCAGGAGAGATGTACTAACTCGTTATCCCACAAGGGGGCGCTGCACTTCTTTGAAGTTTCCTGTAAATATCTTTCAAGTATTTGGCAGTCAGAACTCAGAAGAAAATATTCACTTAATTCTCAGCGAAATTTGCAGCATTTTTGGAGAAATATCATTTTTCAGTAACAGAAAGATAGAAAATGTTTTCTGTCAGCAATATTTGAATCCAACAACTCCAAACTTTTAAAATGCTTTTTATATTTAAAAAACAACTGGATAGTTAACCATAATATTTAGAAAATAATATCCTTTTTAAGAACAAAAATGCAACACCAGCAGTTAATAGTTAATTTTTCAAGCGTTGCTCCTTGAATGATGCTCAATGTTTATTCCAATTTGCAGGCTGCGGTATTCAGTCATTTGTTTCCATGTGGTCATTGGATGCCACAACGGAAATTAAAATGGGTTCACAGTCTGCAATGGTCTCAGGTTGACAGATAGTACAGGATTCAGTTCAAAAATACGGGCTGCACTCTCACCACTACTATTCAACATAGTGTTGGAAGTTTTGGCCACAGCAATCAGAGCAGAAAAAGAAGTAAAAGGAATCCAGATAGGAAAAGAAGAAGTGAAACTCTCACTGTTTGCAGATGACATGATCCTCTACATAGAAAACCCTAAAGCCTCTACCAGAAAATTACTAGAGCTAATCAATGAATATAGTAAAGTTGCAGGATATAAAATTAACACACAGAAATCCCTTGCATTCCTATATACTAACAATGAAAAAAACAGAAAGAGAAATTAAAGAAACAATACCATTCACCATTGCAACAAAAAGAATAAAATACTTAGGAGTATATCTACCTAAAGAAACAAAAGACCTATACATAGAAAACTATAAAACACTGATGAAAGAAATCAAAGAGGACACAAACAGATGGAGAAACATACCGTGTTCATGGATTGGAAGAATCAATATTGTCAAAATGGCTATTCTACCCAAAGCAATCTATAGATTCAATGCAATCCCTATCAAGCTACCAACGGTATTTTTCACAGAACTAGAACCAAAGAATTTCACAATTTGTATGGAAATACAAAAACCTCGAATAGCCAAAGTAATCTTGAGAAAGAAGAATGGAACTGGAGGAATCAACCTGCCTGACTTCAGACTCTACTACAAAGCCACAGTCATCAAGACAGTATGGTACTGGCACAAAGACAGAAATATAGATCAATGGAACAGAATAGAAAGCCAAGAGATAAATCCACGAACCTATGGACACCTTATCTTTGACAAAGGAGGCAAGGATATACAATGGAAAAAAGACAACCTCTTTAACAAGTGGTGCTGGGAAAACTGGTCAACCACTTGTAAAAGAATGAAACTAGAACACTTTCTAACACCATACACAAAAATAAACTCAAAATGGATTAAAGATCTAAATGTAAGACCAGAAACTATAAAACTCCTAGAGGAGAACATAGGCAAAACACTCTCTCGACATAAATCACAGCAAGATCCTCTATGACCCACCTCCCAGAATATTGGAAATAAAAGCAAAACTAAACAAATGGGACCTAATGAAACTTAAAAGCTTTTGCACTACAAAAGGAAACTATAAGTAAGGTGAAAAGACAGCCCTCAGATTGGGAGAAAATAATAGCAAATGAAGAAACAGACAAAGGATTAATCTCAAAAATATACAAGCAACTCCTGCAGCTCAATTCCAGAAAAATAAATGACCCAATCAAAAAATGGGCCAAAGAACTAAACAGACATTTCTCCAAAGAAGACATACAGATGGCTAACAAACACATGAAAAGATGCTCAACATCACTCATTATCAGAGAAATGCAAATCAAAACCACAATGAGGTACCATTACACGCCAGTCAGGATGGCTGCTATCCAAAAGTCTACAAGTCTACATAAATGCTGGAGAGGGTGTGGAGAAAAGGGAACCCTCTTACACTGTTGGTGGGAATGCAAACTAGTACAGCCACTATGGAGAACAGTGTGGAGATTCCTTAAAAAACTGGAAATAGAACTGCCATATGACCCAGCAATCCCACTTCTGGGCATACACACTGAGGAAACCAGATCTGAAGAGACACGTGCACCCCAATGTTCATCGCAGCACTGGTTTATAATAGCCAGGACATGGAAGCAACCTAGATGCCCATCAGCAGATGAATGGATAAGGAAGCTGTGGTACATATACACCATGGAATATTACTCAGCTGTTAAAAAGAATTCATTTGAATCAGTCCTAATGAGATGGATGAAACTGGAGCCCATTATACAGAGTGAAGTAAGCCAGAAAGATAAAGAACATTACAGCATACTAACACATATATAGGGAATTTAGAAAGATGGTAACGATAACCCTATATGCAAAACAGAAAAAGAGACACAGAAATACAGAACAGACTTTTGAACTCTGTGGGAGAATGTGAGGGTGGGATATTTCAAAAGAACAGCATGTATACTATCTATGGTGAAACAGATCACCAGCCCAGGTGGGATGCATGAGACAAGTGCTCGGGCCTGGTGCACTGGGAAGACCCAGAGGAATCGGGTGGAGAGGGAGGTGGGAGAGGGGATCGGGATGGGGAATACGTGTAAATCTATGGCTGATTCATATCAATGTATGACAAAAAAAAAAATAAAAAAAATAAAAAAAATTTAAAAATTAAAAAAAAAAAAAAAATACGGGCTGGGTGGGCAGGGGAGTGGGTCTTTGTCAATGGCTTTCTATGACCTAAGTCCTTGGGCTGGGGCTCAGCAGGTGTTTCTGTATCTGACCCCCACAAAAACTGGGCACCTCCATCTCCATCTGCTGCAGAAACTGGCTGTGGATCAGAGTATGGAGGTCCAGCTGCCAACCAATACCTTTCATTCTTACTAAATAGTAATTGCTGTCATCTGATAGGCTTCTGCTTTTTAAAAATATTTTACTGGGGTATGGTGGTGGTGATGGTGTATTCACAAAGTCCTATCCGACTCTTGCAACCCCATGGACTGTATCTGCCAGGTTCCTCTGTCCTTGAGATTTCCCAGGCAAGCATACTGGAGTGGGCTGCCATTTCCTTCTCCATTACTGGAGTACAGGTGATTTACAAAGTTTCAGATGTACAGCAAAGTGATTAGTTACACATTTACACACACCTACTCCTTTTTTTTCTTTTAGATTCTTTTTCCATATGGGCCATTACATTGTATTGAGTAGCATTCCCTATGCTAGACAGCAAGTCCTTATCAGTTCTATATCGATAAGCTTCTGTTTTAATTCATGGAGCATAATAATAAATTACAAGTCAGTATTGGCAAATGAGCTGTTTTCCTCTTTCCAGCTAACATTGTGAGGTGGAGTTTGTTTACATAATGATAGGTAATGCGGATATTTAAATAACAAATAAGCCCAGAGAGGCCAGATTCTTTTGTCATGTTTCACCCTGATGGTTGATAAGAGTCTTGTTATGCAAATAATGTGGATCCCCAGAGGGGGCTCTGTGCTTTGAGGTAAGGGTAGAGAAAGGTACAGTAACTCCCCTATATACAAACCTTCAAGTTGTGAACTTTCAAAGATGTGATTGTGCATCTGGTTCCAGCAAGGAGCCAGAGCCTGAGCCATGGACATCGGGGGTGACTGACATTGCAGCTTGCCCTCCATCTCCTGTTGCTGTTAATCTACCATCTCCCGCCTCTCCCTCCTCCCGTCAGTAACTCTCCTTGCCCGTTCACTCGATGCCAGCCCCTGGATGCCAGTTGTCTACTGTTCTTTTCAAGGTCCTGTACTGTAAGATGAAAAATGGTTTCTTTATTTTTTTGTTTTTCATGTCGTATTTGTATGAAAAGTATTATAAACCTATTACAGTTCAGTGCCATATAGCCAATTGTGTTAGCCGGGTACCTGGGCTAACTCTGGTGGACTTAGGAACAAATTGGACTTACCAATGCGCTCTTGGAATAGAACTCGTTTGTATGTAGGGCACTTACTGTAATGCATGGGGAGTTTCCTCCTTTGTTTCTCTTCTCTGCCCAAATTCTCTTTTCTAATAGTCCCTCAATTTCTTCTGCTGGAAATGACAATGGGTGTTGTCAATGAAACTTTTGTGATGCTGCCACTCATCCTCTGGTTCACACCAGAGAGATGGTCCTTTAGGACAAGAACAAAATAGCTGAATATCATTCAATTCTGTTCCATGAACAAGATTATTCATTTTCTAGATGTTTCCTGGAATGGAGTCTTTTTCAAGGTTTTAGCCTTTGGAGCAGCCAAGCACATGCCTCATCCAACATACCCTGCTTCCTTCCAACTCTGTGAATCCCTTGGATCCATCCCACATAAAGAAAAGCCCCAGTCAATATTACACATTTAATTTTTAAAAGTTTTAATTTAATAAATGTAACTCTTGAGTACCAGATAGCGGCCTGGAATTTGGCTTCTTATACTATGGGAAAGTTTTCATTAAAATCCTCAAGAACTTCTCTCCACAGTTATTGTTTACCATGACTATCCACTTTTATTTTAAAAAGCAATTATAATAATAACAAAAATATTATCATCAGAAGCACAATCAGCTGCTTTACGTGGATGCTTTGTATATTCAGACTGGATATGGGTTGTGAACATCTCAGTGAAGAAGAAAAATATTAAATAATTTTGGCTTTTTTATTTTTCCCCCTTTTTTAAGAAATTGAAGTATGGTTGATATACATGGTGTTCATTTCTGCGGTACAGCAAAGTGATTCAGCTATACATATATATATGCATTCTTTTTTCTATTCTATTCCATTATATTATATCATAGGATAGTTGGATATAGTTCCCTGTGCTATCCAGTAGGACCTTGTAATGTTTCTATTCTATATATAAAAGTTCACCTCTGCTAGCCCAATCTCCCACTCCATCCCTCCCCCAACCCCCTCCTCCCTGGCAAACACCAGTCCGTTCTCTATCTCCCTGAATCTGTTTCTGTTTCATAGATAGGTTCATTTGTGTCATATTTTAGATTCCAAATATAAGTGATATTATATGGTATTTGCCTTTCTCAAGAAGAAGCAACTTTGTAACCTAAAAAGGAAACTCTTGGGTGACTGTGTTTTTTAAGCTTTGTAAAAATAGTAATCCTTGTTCTTTACACATACACAGGGTATTTTAGTATTCCTTAGGTGGAGGAAAGTCTAATGATCGATTTATCCATCTATCTACACACATACAAATATGTATTTATATTTATCTACCCAGCCAACAGGTACTGGCTATTTACTAGGAGCTGTGGAGAAGACATGAGCTTTGGGAAAAGTCAGATCTGACTTCAGTAATAGTGCTCCCTTTCATGGATACAACACTTCAATATTTCAAGCCATTTTTACAATGAACTATTACTATTCACTATTTCTACTTTTATGTATTAACTCATTGTGCCCCAGCTTTCCTGGGAAAGTTCTCAAGGCTGGGATCATTAATTTTGCTTATTTATTTTTGATTGCATGGGGTCTTCATTGCTGTGCTTGGGCTTTCTCTGGTTGTGGAGATAGGGAGCTACTCCCTAGTTGTGGTGCTTGGGTTTCTCATTGCGGAGGCTTCTCTTGCTGCAGGGCACAGGTCGTAGGCATGGGGGCTCAGCAGCTGTGGCACACGGGCTCAGCTGACCCGCAACATGTGGGATCTTCCCGGACCAGAGACTGAACCCGTGTTCCCTGCATTCACAGACGGATTCTTAACCAATGGACCACCAGAGAAGTCCAGGCCTGGGATCATTAATTCCATTTCCAAGTGTGGTCATGCAGCCAGAAGTGGCTGAGGTTGGACCACACTCCTGAAATCCCAGGTTCTCTTCCTCCTCCCCACTGACCTTGCTGCATTCTGTCCTTTATTCAGCCCAAGCAGACATCATACGCCCAGACAGCACCGCATGATCCTAAAATCAGACCATAAAGGTATCAGGGAAGTCATAGCCATCAAAGAAATTCAACAATAAAATATCAGCATTAAATACTAACTTTATCTTCTTTGTCCCTTAGTTAGTTAGTTAGTTCAGTTGTTCAGTCGTGTCTGACTCTTTGCGACCCCATGAACCGCAGCATGCCAGGCCTCCCTGTCCATCACCAACTCCCAGGGTTTACTCAAACTCATGTCCATCAAATTGGTGATGCCATCCAGCCATCTCATCCTCTGTCGTCCCCTTCTCCTTTGTCCCTTACCTTTAACAAAAATCACTATTTTCCTTTCCAATCTTCCAAAGTCCACAGTTTTGACATATCTGAATTCCCTATATTGGCCCAATATTTTTATGATTTTTTAAATATTTATTTTTATTTATTTATTTGGTTGCACTGGGTTTTAACTGTGGCATGTGGGATCTAGCTCCTCGACCAGGATTTGAACCCGGGTTCCCTGCATTGAGAGCAAGGAGCCTTAGCCACTGGACCACCAGGGAACTTACTTGACCCAGTAAAACCATTTCTTTGCTTTGCCTGCACTCTCTTCCCAGACATGTTCTGCATAATCACAGCCTCACCTGTCTGATATTCTCTTAAGTGTGTGTACAGCATCTGCATAATCAGCCCTTTTGACTTTATGTTTTTCTTCGTTCTCTGAGTTGTCAATCTACAGTGAATGAGCTGCACAGAGGAGATATTTTAAAAACACCCTCTCATCACTGTCTTCTGTCACCTTTAATCTCAAAGAAAAATAAATCAAACATGAAGCTGATGCATCATCTAAACTGCCATGTAAAATCATGCCTCAGGTATTTAATAAATGCCAGTTTGGGAAACTAGAATTTATAATGTGGTAATATTAATAGCCTGGTTTTCCTATGAAGGGTTTTATATTTTCAAATGTCTCAGGTGAATATCTGAGAGGATATAAATAACACTGTAGGCTTTAGGAGAACTAAGTAGTCAGAAATACTTAAGACTAGAACTTGCTTTCAGATAAAAGCTATTCAAATATTCCCGGTACGTTTTCAAAGGCAAAGACTTTGGGATGGGTCAGGGGTCCTTTGGTCATTTTGAGGAGATGTCTGAAGGTTTCACAATTAAACTGAAGAAAATTAATCCTTATAATTTCATCAGGCAAAACTATTTGAAAAAGAGCTTTATTTTTAGCTATGCCCATCGCCATTCTGTAGCGTTTTTGCGTTGCAAGTTACCTGGGTCTATTTTCTGTAATACACCTTGCCATATCAAAGCAAGCATCCAATACATTGAAAGAAGTGAGCAAAATGATGTGCTAACTTCTTCCTCCTATTGTGAGTCCTTTATTTCTGGGAGAAATGATACCTAGGGAACAGGAAAAAGAACCCCAGTGTTTGTCTCTTAAAAACACTGCAGCCTTCACACCTGTGTCAGCCAGCTGACCATTGAAAGGACCTGTTCATTTCAAGAGGTGAATGAATGCATGCCAGCAGCTGCAGGGGAGGCCGAGCACACTCCTAGAATTTTTGGAAAAGACAGGTCACCAAGCATGCGCTATAAACCCAAGTACTCAGGTGAGCAGTCACCTGGTGAGAATACATGTGTGCAAGGCTTCTCAGCATCATGTCCAGAGCAAAGCCTAAGCGACATGCGTGATGAAGATTTCCCTAAGGTTAACCCACATGGACCCATCCTGAAGAAGACTTGTCTAGGAGAGAGGGCTGGAGAATTTCCCAAATGAATGGATACACATTTCTGAGCAAACAACACGGATGTCTCTGACGTGCGGTGCTGTATTCACAAATGACTAGGACCAACCATTAGGAGGGTGTTTGTTTTTAAGGTTTTATTTGAAGTATAGTTGCTTTATAATGACGTGTTAGTTTCTGCTGCACACCAGTGTGATTCAGCTGCAAGTATACATATATCCTTTCCCTCTTGAGCCTCCCTCCCCTCCCACAACCCCCTATCCCACCCTTCTAGGTCATCACAGAGCACTAAGTTGAGCTTCCTGCGCTATATAGCAGGTTCCCACTAGCTGTCTGTTTTACTCAATTTGTTCCACCCACCCCGTCCCCCACTACGTCACAGGTCCATCCCCTACGCCAGTGTCTCTATTCCTGCCTTGGAAACAGGTTCACCCATACCATTTTTCTATATTAGGAGGGTGTTTTTAAAGCTTCTTAGCAGACATCATAGACCCACTGAGTCTGTGCATTTCTGTTCACGTGCTTTAGGAAAACGGAAGTCCTTTGGATACTATGAAAAATTTCTTCCTACTTTACCCTGATGGCAATAACTTCACTGTCTCATGAAACAAACACTCACTGAGCCTCTGCTGTAGCACACCCACGTGCTAGGCAGAGGGTGACCACGACAAGCAAGCTTCCCTTCTTTCAAGCCTAAAGGAAGAGGTTATCGGTTTTCTTAGGTAAGAAACAAGCTTGATAGCAGGAGACCCAACCAAGCAGCAGGCTGAGAGCAGGGAACATTGGTAGCCGTGCAACACAGAATACATGGGTAAAAGATTCTTTTTTAAACAGGTTTTTAAAAGCTAGTCAACTTCCGGCTGCCAATGCAGGGAACATGGGTTCGACCCCTGGTCTGGGTGGATTCCATGTGCCACTGAGCAACTAAGCCCATGAGCTGCAACTACTGAAGTCCATGTGCCTAGAGCCTGTCCACTGCAAAAAAGAGCAGTCCCCGTTCACAGCAACTGGAGAAAGCCCACATGTAGCAAGGAAGACCCAGTGCAACCAAAAGGAAACAAATAAACAGTAAAAAAAGAAAGACTGTATTAAAAAAATAAAACTTGTCCACACGAAGTCATATAAAAAGGGACAAATAGATTTAGAAAGTGGCACCATAGACCAGCACTGTGTGTACAAAAAAAAAAATAAGTAAATACATAAAATAGCTGATGCTTCCCATGACATTTCAAGGGCTTCCCTGATGGCTCAGCAGTTAAAGAATGCAGGAGACATGGGAGACTTGAGTTTAATCTCTGGGTTGGGAAGATCCCCTGGAGAAGGGAATAGCAACCCACTCCAGTATTTTTTTGCCTGGAGAATCCTATGTACAGAGAAGCCTGGTCGGTTACAATCCATAGGGTCCCAAAGAGTTGAAGACGGCTTGAGCACACACACACACATGACATTTCACACACACAAACTCACATACACACACACACACACACATACATATAGGCATTTCTCCATTGAGCTCTGCTTCAAATATCAAACACACAGAACTTCCTTTGGGAGAATACCTTGCAAAACAGCTGAAATAAAGTTGTGATGCTGAAAGAGACTATCACACAAGTATAGATACATGAAGGGACTACCCATTTCAACAGTGACAAAGTCCATCCTTTCTTATGCCATCCAACAATTCTTTTGACTGTTCAGCTGCCATAGCATTCTACAGATAGCTGTGAAGTTAAAGTGAAGTCGCTCAGTCGTGTCCAACTCTTTGCAACCCCATAGACTGTAGTCTACCAGGTTCCACCGTCCGTGGGATTTTCCAGGCAAGAATACCAGAGTGGGTTGCCATTTCCTTCTACAGGAGATCTTCCTGACCCAGGAATTGAACCCGGGTCTCTCGCATTGTAGGCAGACGCTTTACTGTCTGAGCCACCAGGGAAGCTACAGATAGCTGTAGTGTGTTGCTATATTGATGTTTTGTTTGTTTGCTTTGTTTTGAACCCAGAAGTGACTTTCTTCCTCATCCAATTTGGTCCGTAGCTGTGGTCTGCAAAGACATTCAGGTGGACTCAGCAGCACATTGGGAGCCTGGTTGGAAAATGAGAAATGAGGAGCAGTGCGGGAGCTAATGGAGTCACTGAAAAGGGAAGGATATTTAGGTCCTGAGGGTGGGATTGAGGAAATACAACTCCGATTTCAGCTCACACAAACTAGAGTTTCTGGGAGACAAAAGCCAGCCGTTGCGGCTGTGGAATCAGTGAGACTAATCTCGTCTCCAAGGCCATCAGTTTTGCTGCCACTGTCTCCCCCTCCCCTCTTTCTTGGCACTCTAGTGCCAAGAAGATGTGTTTGGAAGGGTTCTCAGATGTCATGATTGAGAATCTGATGGCATTTCAAAGCATGTTAATAAATAGAAAACATTGTCCAGAAGCTGGAGGGATTCTTTCTAGAAACAGATTCTCAGGACTTCCCTGATGGTCGTGACTAAGACTCCACTGGACCTCCTGATGCAGGGGCCTGGGTTCCGTCCCTGGTCAGGGAACTAGATCCCACATGCCGCAACTAAGAATTCACATGCAGCAACCAAGGATTCTGTGTGTCAAAATTAAGACCTGGTGCAGCCAATTAAATTAATAATTTTTAAAGCACATATTTTAAAACAGAAAGAAACAGATTCCCAATGGAAGAGAAAAAGAACTTGATTAAAAGTCCAGAACAGACACATCCCAGGCAGAACTTCAAAGCACTATGTATTGCTTTGAAAGTGAAAATGCGACCTCATGGACTGTAGTCTGCCAGTCTCCTCTGTCCTTGGGATTTCCCAGGCCAGAATACTGGAGTGGGTTGCCATTCCCTTCTCCAGGGGATCTTCCCAACCCAGGGATCGAAACTAGGACTCCTGCATTGCAGGCAGATTCTTTACTATCTGAGCCACCAGGGAAGCCCCAGTTATTGCTGTAAGAATGTTGCTTTTTTTTTTTTTGTATGAGTTTAGAATAAAAATTTCAGCCAGCCCAGGATGGATTACGTATCAACACTGAGATTCAGAAAAGAGTTTGGGGATGATAAGGCCTAGGTGTCTAGAGTGTAGGAAGATATCCACCACTACAAGTTTTAAAATACCATCTAATTTTCCACAGTACAGTTCTTGCTGCTTCTAAAAGCCAGAAAAGTGAGCAGGGTTGGAGTTGGTCTCTATGATACTCTTAAAATATGTACCATATGAATAGTGTAAATTTCATCCAAACAACCAGATGGTTGGTTTAATTTACCCATTCCAGTGTGGGGATGCTTGCAAATACCCAGATGTTTGACATCACCAACACGGATAATGCTCGTGGACCCTGCCATCTGAGGATTGCTCATCACATATTTGGCCCCTGTCATCCAGATCGATGGCAATTAGTCTTTCTGTAAGATTTTATTAGCCCCTCTTAGTCATCTCGTGGGCTTCCCTGGTGGCTTAGTGGTTAAGAATCTGCTTAGCAATGCAGGAGGTGCAGGTTCAATCCCTGGGTCGGGAAGATCCCGCTGGAGAAGGAAATGGCAACCCACTCCAGTATTCTTACCTGGGAAATCCCATGGACAGAGGAGCCTGGTAAGCTACAGTCCACGGGGTCGCAAAGAGTTGGACATGACTTAGCAACTGAACAGCACAGTCACCTTGTATTTCTTTTAACTCTGGATCCACAATCACTGTAAAAATGAAGATAAAGCTTTGCCTTTCTACTTAGTACGAAAGGTAATTCTCAGAAAAGATGATGTTAAGGTTATGCCGTTAGAGAAAGGGTAAGGTTGGTGGAGTGAAATACTGTGTGGCTTCAGGAAAATCAAATACTGAATATAAAATTCAAGATGCCTAGTCTGCAAGCCACAGAGTAGATTATCTACATTTAAGGGTAAAATTTCCCTGCTTTGGCTCATTTTTTATCCTCTCTCACTTCTAATCTTTTATAAAGATGTTAACAACTAAAGTATATATTCTGAAAAGACAACAAGCAAGTATTTTTCTAATGTTGTTCTTAAACTTGTAAACAGAAAGAATATTATTTGTGAGGTATAATTCACTTAACATTCAGCTTTCAAATTATATAAAAAATCTACCATCTTGCAGGGAATGTATTATTTTACATGAACTGAGAAACAGCTAATAGGAATATAGTAGTAAATAGTAATAGAAGTAGTAAGACATTTTAAAAAAAGGCCAAGGAAATTACAATACACAATAGCCATTTGAAATGTCAAGATAAAAGTTAGTTTTTTCTATTATATATAGAATGGATAAACAACAAAATCCTTCTGTATAGCACAGGGGACTATATTCAATATCTTGTGATAAACCATAATGGAAAATATTAAAAAGAATATATCTATATCTAATGTATATGTATAACTGAATAACTTTGGTGTGCAGCAGAAATTAGCACAATACTGTATATCCACTATATTTCATTTAAAAAAATTTAAAACATAGTATTTTGTTTTCCAAACCACATATCCAATGCTCTTTTCTATTTTCATGCTGAGTTGATTGTGTATAGAAAATGTACATTTTACCCATTTTTCCCAGTGTGGTTCAGCAATCATCACAAGATATTAGCATGATACTATCCAGAAATTAATTATTATTAGATTGGTCTAGTGCATGCTAAAGTCACTTCAGTCATGTCCAACGCTTTGCAACCCTATGGACCATAGCCCGCCAGGCTCCTCTGTCCATGGGATTCTCCAGGCAAGAATAGTGGAGTGGGTTGCCATGCTCTCCTCCAGGGGATCCTCCCGACCTAGGGATCGAACTCACATCTCTAATGTTTCCTGCTTCAGTAGGCGGGTTCTTTACCATTAGCACCACCTGGGAAGCCAAATTGGTCTAGAATCCCCTTCAACCAATGCAAATTCAAAAACAGACATAAACATTTTAAACATGCTCTGATCTTTGCCTCTGTCCCAGTGGACCACAGCAGACAAAGTTATGGGGGCAGCTTAAGATATAGAAGTTTACTTGCAGATTGAAGAGTAGAGGAGCCATTTCTGCAGCAAGTCTAAGCAGACAGAGAACAGAATAGGTCCCTATTTTCTTGTTTGGCCTTTTTAAAATACATTTTTATCATTTTTCACAAAAACCTTGGCTTTCATGCAAACTGTGTACGACTTGGGGAAAAAGTGACTTTGCCATCATGAATAGAAACAGTTGACTTTTTATATCTTTGTGTTACTTAATAGAGGGGACTAAAAGTGAGAGAATTTAGCACTCAGGACTCATTGAGAGACCAACAATAAGTTCAAGGGATTGAAAATAACCCTAAAATGAACTGAATAATAGCCACATTTGGAATTTTGCACTCAGTTAGAATGTTGCCTATGGAAATTAAATTATTCAGGCTATTTTCCTCCCTAAATTCAGAAAGCTCATATTTGGTAAAGATGACAGTATGAATGCAAGGAGTTGTTTGTACTTGTTCCTCAAATGCCGTTAAAATACCAGTAAGTTGACTTCGTTTTTAAGATATCAACGCACTAGGACAAAAAGATGATAGAGGAGAAAACAGGAATGCAACCTAGGAGGGTGTTGAACACTGAAATAGAGAGTGATGACTGAGTCACATGCCAAAGTGAGTGAAGTTGCTCAGTCATGTCTTTGCGACCCCATGGGCTGTAGCCTACCAGGCTCCTCCGTCCATGGGATTTTCCAGGCAAGAGTACTGGAGTGGGTTGCCACATGCCAGAAGGCTGTAAAATATAACACAGTACAGTGCAATTTAGTCTACAAATGTACCCCCTCCCTCCCACTCCCAAACTGGTGGTACCAGGTGCCTCTGCAGATGGGAGATACAGGTAGGATGGTGAAAGACCCTTGATTCTCAGAGAAGAGCACTAAAAATTGTCTGGACATGGCCAACAGGCCCATGAGTAGATGCTCAATATTTCTAATTATTAGAGAAATGCAAATCAAAACTAAAGTGAGGTATCATCTCATAGCAGTCAGAATGGTCATCATTAAAGAGTCTACAAATAATAAATGCAGGAGAGGATATAAAGAAAAGAGAACTCTCATACACTGTTGGTGGGGATGCAAACTGGGACAGACACTGTATATATGCACTGTATACTATGTAGCCACTGTATATACTGAAAACAGTATAGAGGTTTCTCAGAAAACTAAACATAGAGCTGCCACATGATTCAGAAATCCCATTCCTGGGCATATATTCAGACAAAACTACAATCCGAAAAGAGGCATGCACCCCAGTGTTCATAGCAACATTATTCACAGCAGCCAAGACATGGAAACAACCTAAACGTCCATCAACAGATGAATGGATATAAAAGATACGGTACATATATACAAGGGAATACTACTCAGCCATAAAGAAGAATGAAATAATTTCATTTGCGGCAACATGGATGCAACTACAGATTATCATACTGAGTGAAGTCAGTAGGAAAGAGAAAGACAAACCCTACATGGTATCACTTATACGTGGAATCTAGAATATGGCAAATATGAATCTGTCTATAAAACAGAAACAGACTCAGGGACATGGAGAACAGACTGGCGGTTGCTAGGGCAGGAAGGGGGTTGGGGGAGGACAGAGTGGGACATTGGGGTTAGTAGATATAAGCTTTTACATATAGAATGGGTAAACAACAAGGTCCTAGTGTTTAGCACAGGGAACTATAGTCAGTATCCTGGGCTAAACCATCATGGAAGAGAAAATTTAAAAAAGAATGTATATATAGATGTATAACCTTGATGTACAGCAGAAATAACACAGTGCTGTAAATCAACTAAGAAAGAAAGTGAAAGTGTTGGCTGCTCAGTTGTGTCCAACTCTTTGCAACCCTATGGACTGTAGCCCACCAGGCTCCTCTGTCCATGGGATTCTCTAGGCAAGAATACTGGAGTGGGTTGTGATTTCCTTTTCCAGCGAGATCTTCCTGACCCAGGGATCGAACCCGTATCTCCCACAGATTCTTTACCATCTGAGCCACCAGGTAGGTGTTAAATCAAAATACTCCAAAATGAAAAATAAAATTAAGAAAAAGCTTCTTTAAGGCTTATAATACCCAGAGATCATGTTGAAGGTCTAACTTAGTGGTTCTCAGAGTGGCCCCAGAACAACAGGAATCACTGGGGAACTGCATAGAAACACAAGTCCTCAGGCCCAACTCCTGACCTTGAGAAACTGGGCATGTAGCACATGATCGAAGTTTAGCAAGATAATTCCTACATAATAGTGTTTAGGACTCGCCACTGTGGATTTCTCAGTCTTGTGGAAGGTGTGGGCCTTTGAAAGAAAGAAAGAAACAGAAATGGGTGTGGGAAGGACAAAGAATTAAGATGGGGTATTTCCCTGGTGGTCCGATGGTTAAGAATCCAGCTTGCCATGCGGGGGCACGGGTTCTATCCCTGATTGGGAAGCTAAGATCCCACATGCCCCAGGGCAACTATGCCTGTGTACCACAACTACCAAGTTCAGGCACCACAACTAGAGTCCATTTGCTGCAATGAAAGTTCACATGATGCAGCAAAGATCCCACATGCCACAGCCAAGTCCTGATCCAGTCAATGTGTTTTTTAAAAAGTAAATAAATAATTTAAAAAAAACAAAAAACAAAGAACAGAGATTTTGGAAAAGAGTAGTCTCAGATGTTGACTGCATCTGGTGGAATAAAAAAAAGACCTGAATATTCTTCATGCTCCTTCAGGAATTAAGGGATCCTTTTGTGGAGTGTTGGTAATAAGTAAATTACCATCCGGAAGACCACGAACAATCGAGCCCAACAGAGTGAAATTTCAACATCTGAAATAATAGCCATAATATGGAAAGTTTCCCAACCAATAAGGAAGATGAAAATAAAAAAGACCATCATGGAGAGTTAAAAGTGGGGGGGGGGGGGGAAGGGAAGAATCGAAAAGAAGATGTAAGCAACATGAAATGTGTATCATCTTAACAGTGGACAGCAAAAAAATCATCCTGCTGCTGCAAAGTCACTTCAGTTGTGTCCGACTCTGTGCGACCCCATAGACGGCAGCCCACCAGGCTCCCCTGTCCCTGGGATTTTCCAGGCAAGAGTACTGGAGTGGGTTGCCATTGCCTTCTCCAAAAAATCATCCTAGTATCCTCCAAATTCTGGCTATCAAAATGTGTCTTAATCACGACCTCCATGTATGAAGATGTCAACGGTGTGCAGTATGAACTAGGAAAAGCAGAAGTTACAGAATTTGATAAAACAGAACCTTTAAAACCACTGATGGTTAGCAACAGGGAAAGGTGGGGGGAATAAACTGGGAGACTGGAATTGACATATATACATCATGATATATAAAATGGATAACTAATAAAGAACTGATGTATGGCACAGGAAGTGCTACTCAATACTCTGTAATGACCTATATATATATAGGTCATAATAATATATATATTTTATATATATATATAAATTTTAAAAAGGATGAATTAGATAGTTCTGTACTTACCTGGAGTGATGTTCATCATATGTTAAAATGTGAACCAAACATATCAAACAGAAACAGTGATCTCATTTATGTGAAAGCAAAAACTTCATATGGAGAAAATTATCAAGAAGGGTGTATACCAAGTAGTTAATAAGATTACCACTCTAGAGTAGAAGTAAAAAGGGATTTCACTGGAACACACACACACACACACACACCCCTGCCAAAATTTCTATAAAAACTTTATAGACCCTCTTTCAAGAGAGTGTACCAAGCTCATTTTATTGTCAGTCCTATTATACATTCAAATGTTTGCATATTCAATAAATTTCTTGTTAAAGAAAATGTTTCTTTTGCATTTTATGGGCAATTTATTTTATTCTCTGTTAAGCTGTAAAGAGCAAATCCTCAGTCGCATTAGCACAGAATGTGTGAATACCAAAACGTTTCTCTCCTACAATCTCCAGCCCTTAATAATTGACCCTTTCTCCCAAGTGAAACTGTCAGTTCAATGGTTCTCTCTCTAATCACTTACTACCTCTCATGCACCAAGAAGAATTTTTAAAACTTTTTATTTTATATTGAAGTATAGCCAATTAACAAAGTTGTGATAGTTTGAGGGGAACAGAGAAGGGACTCAGCCATATATACACATGTACCCATTCTCCCCTGAACTCCCCTCCCATCCCAGTTGCCACGCAGAGTCTCTGTGCTTTACAGTAGGTCCTTGTCGGCTGTCCATTTTAAATATAGCAGTGTGTACACGTCGATCCCAAACTCCCTAATTATCTACACGTCAATCCCAAACTCCCTAATTATCACCAGAATTTGAAACACCATTTAAACGTGTCCACTCAGTTGGTAATAACATTTTCTAAGATGCCATCAAATACAGTCTAAAAATGCCCTATCAAGTGGATTGGCTTTAACCTTCTACTTCTTCATCCTGTGTGTCTAGAGTTATGAACAGAAAAGTGGCATTTTGGACTCATTTTAGTGGATATCCAGGTTGAGCAGGTTTTGGATTTTGACCAGGGGGGTATCTCTCTTGGCTCCATCACTTAGGTCCTCTGAGACATTGAGGAATTCACTTCCCCTCTCTAAGCACGAATTTTCTCATCTACAAAATGACAATAATAGGAATATCTTATTCCAGAAGGCTGCCATGAGGTGATCTCCATGAGATGAAACATATAAAGCATGAGGTAGAGAACTGTATCCTAATGTATCAAATGGTTGTTCACGGTAGTTAGTCATTATTCTGGGAAAAAATGGTTTTCAGATATCTATGTGCATTGAAACCTTTCCGTGTGTGTATTTGCATGAGAAAACATTCTGAGAGCACTGCAACTTTCTTGTTTTGATTTCCTTTTTTTCTTTAATATTTTTAAACCAAGTATAGTCGATCTACAATGTTGTGTTAATTTCTGTTGTACAGCAAAGTGATTCAGTTATACATACGCATTCTTCTTGTTATATTCTTTTCCATTACAGTTTACCATAGGATATTGAATGTAGTTTCCTGTGCTGTGCAATAGGACCTTGCTGCTTATCCATTCTCTATGTAAGAGTTTGTATCTGCTAATCCCAAACTCCCAGTCCATCACTCCCACTCCCCGCCGCCTGCCCTGGGCAATCACAGGTCTGTTCTCTACGTCTGTGAGTCTGTTTCTATTTCGTAGCTAGGTTCATTGATGTCATATTTTCCATTCCACGTATAAGTGATATCGTATGGTATTTGTCTTTCTGCATCTGACTTATTTCACTTAGCATGGTAATCTCTAGTTGTATCCATGTAGAAAGAAAAGAATTAAGAAAAGAAGAGGAAGGGGGAGGGGAGAGTGGAGAGAAAATATCTATGATTACAGAGGATGAGGAGAAAAGGCATGGTGGGGGTAGGGAGGAGAAGAAGCAACAAAAATTATATCCGGCCCACATAATATGTGGCCCTTTAGAGAAAATGTTTGCTGACTCATGCCCTAAATCAAGTAGTTTGTGTTGGGATAACATCCCAGGGAGCAGCCCTCACTCAATCAACAAGAGCAAGTGTTTAAAACAAGAAACAACTGAAGCTCCTCTTCAACTACTAGGCAGTCTCTTCATCCCCAGGCCAGGAGTCACTTTCATAAACCATAGACTGCATCTCTCCACAGAAAGAGTGGAAAGAAATTTGAAGCCTCCCTTAAAAGATCGTATAGAATGAGGACTAAATCTCAGCCCTCTCTTGCCTTGTCATCTGGGTGTTCTTACTCAGTGAACAGCCTGAACTTCTGTACATGGCATCCCTGCCTGGAGAGGTCAACAGAAGAAACTCTCACATCCTAATCAAATAGTCATCCTTTGCAAGTGACTTCTTAACACCAGAACAAGAACAGCTGCTTCACTGCAAAACACAATTACTGATTTTCTAACTGACAAGAAAGATCTAGAGACATTTAGAGTTGCAAAACACAATTACTGATTTTCTAACTGACAAGAAAGATCTAGAGACATTTAGAGTTGTTTAAATCATTTCCCAAATGTATGACTGTAGAGTTCCCTCTTGATGCATGCCTTGGATGGATCCAGGAAATCATTTCAGATAATGCCATTTAATGGACCAAATGATACAATTAAGTTCCAGTTACTGAGTGCCCCATCCCACTTCTGCCACAAATTGATGCCAATTTGAAGTTTCAATCACTCATGAGAGACCAATAAAGAAACACCTCTTTGATAAAACAGTGCAACAGGGACGTTTTATGACTTTATGTTCAGCAACATAAATTCAACATTAATAGCTGAGCATGGAGTAGATCTATGCACATCTCCTGGGTAAATAATAGCTACATTGCATCACTGCCCACTCAGTCAGAATCTCTGTGGGGTCCTCTAGGACTTGATCTTGTAAGGACAGTTTCAGTATTATTTTTTTTCTAGATATTATGATGCCTGGAAAAAAATAGTACAAAGCCCAGAGGCTCAATATTTTACATTCTACAAACTTCTAAATCAAAGGGGATTCACACACATATGTTCCCATGAGATCAATGACAGAGAAGATTCATGAAGACAGAAGAGAGAATTTGATTCAAATGTAGGGCAATTTGAAAGTTAACAGAATGCCCCATCATTCAGGAGACATCTAAAATTAGAATTTCATCTTAAAAGAATATGGCCACTAAAAGTCAAAGCTATTGTTTTTCCAGTAGTCATGTATGGATGTGAGAGTTGGACTATAAAGAAAGCTGAGTACCAAAGAATTGATGCTTTTGAACTGTGGTACTGGAAGAGACTCTTGAGAGCCCCATGGACAGCAAGGAGGTCAAACCAGTCAATCCTAAAGGAAATCAGTTCTGAATATTCATTGGAAGGACTGATGCTAAAGCTGAAACTCCAATACTTTGGCCACCTGATACAAAGAACTGACTCATTGGAAAAGATCCTGATGCTTGGAAAGACTGAAGGCAGGAGGAGAAGGGGATGACAGAGGATTAGATGGTTGAATGGCATCTCTGACTCAATGGACATGAGTTTGAGCTCTGGGAGTTAGTGATGGACAGGGAAGCCTGGCGTGCTGCAGTCCATGTGGTCACAAAGAGACGGACGTGACTGAGAGACTTAACTGAACTGACTAAAAGTCCAGCATGGGATGAAGATACATTTTTTTTCAGATCACAAAGATGGATAAAAATGATTGAAAGGCTATTACCAGAGAGAGGATTTTTTTTCCTGAGAATTTTAATTTTCCACTCTTGGCTCCAAGTTTTTTATGGATTTTTTATCCAAATGTTTAATTCACTTAAGTGAATGGTAATTATAAGAAAAAATGTCTTAGGTATTCTCCTACAGATAAGACTGGCTCTTTCACCCCATTTAGGGTGGTTCAGTTATTCAAGGATTAAAAGCCTTCTGGTTAATAAAAAAGTCTTCTGGTTATTTTTGCAGAAAGAATGTCTCTGCATTCAGCAATAGTCACTCAGCTCTGTTTGCGACCATCTGAGTCGAGACCAGGTTTTAGAATTAGCCTAGGTGATGAGGGCTTCTCTAGAGTTGTGACACTTTGCTCAGATAAGCATGAGATGCTCATGTGTCTAGTTTATTTGCATAACTATATTTTAGGCATTGTTCCATTCACACTCCTCCTTTTTCATAAGAAGTATCTTGGGAAATATTTGAGAAAGACATGGACGAATGGATGGAAAACTCAGGCAAATTTAAACATGTTTCTTTATTGCAGGACTTTTCAGAATCATTATTTTTTTAATTTATTTTTCACTTAAGTATAATTGAACTAAAATGTATTAATTTCTGCTGTTCAGCAAAGTGATTCAGTTATACATATATATACATTCTTTTACATATTCTTTTCCACTGTGGTGTTATACATACATATATATATTCTTTTTCACATTCTTTTCCACTGTGATGTTATACGTATATTCTTTTTCATATTTTTTTCACTATGGTTTATCACAGGATATTGAATATAGTTTCCTGTGCAATACAGTAGGACACTGTGGTTTATCCATTTTCTATATAACAGTTTGCATTTGCTAATCCCAAACTTCCAATTATTCTCTCTCCCACCCCACTCTGCAACCCAGAATCTGTTCTCTATGTCTCTCCAGAATCATTAATATTTTTATGACACCTGCTGAAACTCCAAGACAGGGATACAATGTTCATGGTCTACCAGCATTGATTGTGGAAGGCTCTGATGTGGCCAGGACAATTTTCATGCAAGTTTCCCACTAAAGTCTTGGGAGACCCGCCTGTATCTTATCCAACCCTCTTCCCATTACAGAGAAGGGAAGCTGAGGTTGAGATAAGCAAAGCAAGAACTTAGATTTTCATCTTTGTTGAAGTAAGAACTTCATTTACTCAAATCAATTCTCTTTTACTTTATTTAGTATCCTGTGTGATTCTCTTCAAATATCAAAACAGTGACTTTTCAAGAGCAAACAGCTTCACCTAAGTTTGCTGCTGCATCAAAACTACCATTCACGAGAAAGTTAGAGAGGCATGCACCATTACGTTCACAGCAACACCATCCACAATAGCCAAGACATGGAAACAACATAAATGTCTGTATACAGATGAATGGATAATATATATGGTACATATATACAATGAAATACTATTCAGCCGTAAAAAGAATGAAATGATGCCATTTGCAGCAACATGGATGGACCTACAGATGATCATACGAAGTGAAGTCAGTCAGAAAGAGAAAGACAAATACTGTATGATATCACTCGTGTGTGGAATCTAAAATATGACACAAATGAAGTTATCTATGAAACAGAAACAGACGAGAACAGACTTGTCCTTGCCAAGGGGGAGAGCGAGCAGGAGTGAAGGATTGGGAGTCTAGGATTAGCATATTCAAACTATTGTATTTAAGAGAGATAAGCAAAAAGGTCCCACTGTATTCAATTTATATTGAGGGAACTATGTTTAATATCTTGTGATAAATCATCATGGAAAAGAACATGAAAAAGAATATATATATGTATGTATCACTGAGTTACCTTTCTGTATAGCAGAAATTAACACATTTAAATCAATTATACTGAAATAAAAAGAGAATGAAAAAAAGAAGAAAGTTAGAACCAAGCTCTCAGTGATTAGGAGAACCCCTATGAAGAAAGCCATTCCCTAGAATTGGCCCTGTTCCAGCATAATTGAACATAATTGAACAGCAAGGACCTTCTTCTTTCTTCTCATTTTTTATACTCAACTTTGCACTTGAAAATAAAATATCTGTTTCTTCCATGGTACCTGTAGGCACTCTGGCATTTATTCCAATAATAATTAATGTTCTGCTCAAGCCAAGGTCAATGTTCATCTAATTGTTTCCTTTTGCGTTGGAATAACAGACAATAATCAAGAAACTGGAGAAAAAAAAAAGGATCCCCATGCAGGAGGAAAAAGTAAGACCTAAGAATGATAATTAGAATTTGCACAGAAAGACACATTTCAGGAACTCTCTCGTGGAAGAGAATGGAAAAAACTCACAATAAAATAGGGGCTCCAACATAAAAGGTTTCTATTATGTATTATCTCTCTAATGGATGCCTGGGTTTAAAGAGCTGTAATTAATTATAGACAATGACAAATGGTCAAGAAAAGCCCATGACAGAGGTACTGGTGGTTGACAGTCTACAATGATTTGAGGACATCTTGTCACATCAAGGCTGGTTAATTTATTAGACATTCAGTCTTCCCCAGAGGAGCCTCCAAAGAGAAATTACTAGAAATATAGGATAACTTCAGGGTCTCAGAGTCAGACACAACTGAGTGACTTTCACTTTCACTTTTCAGGGAAATTCAACCCAGGGAAGGGAAATGCCAGTGTCAACTGCAAACAATGGATTTCGCTAGTATGAGAGATTTCCTACTTGCAATGGCCATCTCTTCGCCTGAACCGTGGGGCTCCAGCCAGGCATGAGGTTGGTGCTAATTAATCATTTTTAAGGAATTATCTAAATTCCATTGAGAAAAGTAGAATATAATCAAATTGTGGGGGGAAAAAATAACAAGAAGCTGATGTCCCTAAATCTTGAGTGGAAAGAAACTGCTCCAAGTTCTCCAAGAGAAGCTATGCACTTATTTAGCCCAGGTGCTTTGATGATGTTGAGGAGTTAGCCAGGTTTGTGGTACCCACAGCACACATGACCTGAGAAATTTTCCAGACTTCATGATTGCCTGGAATTGAGGGAACATGATGCAATAGGATTATTCTCTATTGGTTTCTGAAGCGCAGAACAAAGATCTATGTGAGAAGATGCTACCTTCCTTTGCAAACTCAAAGAATGGCTTCCAGCAAATTTTGCTAATTTATTTGTTAGATACCCAGAGAGACAGATAGGGAAGGTGGCCTTTGCCCTTCCTCCTCAAGCCACCCCAGAGACCAGAAGTTCTCTCTGTTTCTCAAACCCAAGCCAACTTTTACTGAAGATACATTCAGGGTTGACACCTTGGCACCATGTGAATCAGCTGGCAAAATTATGTGAAAGGTCAATTTCAACCGTGTGAGCCAAATGGCAACCTTCTTGGTAATGAGAGTGGGGAATTTAACTTTGGATATTTCATCCAGGTATGATGAAATATCCATATCTCATTTGGATATTTCATTCAGACTCAGACTTGGCAGGGCTGCAGCCCCAGCGGAAGAGGAGGCTGATGAATGAGTAATTAAGTGGGGGAGGTCTCCAGGCAGAAGCTGAGTGGCTGGGAGGGGCTCTGCAGAAATTACATCCCCCCTTATGCTTTAGAGACCCCCTTCTCCCCATCCTCAGATAAAGAAGGAAGTCAGAAACTGTGGCATTAGGCTCTCAAAAACAAACAAATAAAAAACAGGCAGAGCTGGGAGTCATGTCTGATTGTGAGTGACCCCATGGATTGTAGCCTGCCAGGCTCCTCTGTCCATGGGATTCTCCAGGCAGGAATACTGGAGTAAGTAGCCATTTCCTTCTCCAGGGGATCTTCCTGACCCAGGGATCAAATCCACAGGGATCAAACCCGCATTTCAAAAGTCTCCCTGCATTGGCAGGCAGGTTCTTTACTACTAGCATTAGCTGGGAAGCCTGGTAATTGATTAGGGAGGCTAATAAGACCTTGATGAGAACGTTGATTCAGTTCTCCCCCCCTTTTTTTTTTTGGCCATAGTCTGCGGCAGGTGAGATCTTAGTTCCCTAGCTGAGGATCAAACCCTTACCCCTCGCAGTGGGAGCACAGTCTTATCCACTGGACCACCAGGGCAAGCGCTGATTTAGTTCTTTCTTTTTCTTCCTCTCACTTTTTATTTTATATTGGAGTATAATTGATCCACAGTGTTGTGTCGGTTTCAGGTGTAAAGCAAAGGGAATCTTTTAGCCTGGCAGAACACGGCTCAGAGGCTTTCTTGTATGCTATCAAATCTAGCCACAAATAGCACACACAGTGACATCTACATGAATGAAAACGCCCCATAAAAGTAAGCAATGTTTCACCCCAATCCAACATCAGGTTACCCCTGAGTTACGTGCTGAAATTACTGAGGAGAGAAGAGATAGATTAAGGCTAGAATCTTAAAGAAATTTAGATACATAGTAAAAGTTTAATTTTACCTTAAATCACGCAGGCAGTTCCAGTGTAATTAAACATTAATTTCAATAGATTTTAACATAACAGCAAGAGGGCTCTTTATAGTCAGGAGCAGTAAAATATTTTTAAAATATTTACAAAGTCATTTGCAGGTGGTCCAAATCATCCATACGTCTACAAGCCTAACTTCAAGACAACAATTGTCCTTCATTATTTTTCAAAGCCCATAAAACTCCATAAATTTGGATTCCATTATTGAGGCATAATCTGGGAATGACTAACTTAATTGGGGATCAACACAACCTTTGTCTTGTCCAAGATGAAAGCCTTTGGAGAGCCAGGAAATAAAGAGGATTGTGGCTATTTAAATTAAGGTGGCAGCACTTTTTAAAATGGCATCATAGGGACTTCATTGGTGGTTCAGTGGTTAAGAATTAGCCTTCCAACTCAGGGATCTTGGGTTTGATCCCTGGTCAGGAAACTAAAATTCCATCTGTCCCAGGGCAACTAAGGCTGCAAGCCTCAACAAGGACCCAGTGCAGCCAAAATAAAATACATGAGTAATTTAAAAAATAAATGGCATCATATTTGCATATAAATGACATTAACAATAATAATAATAGTAACTACAAAAGCAAGTGGTTCTGCTCATCTTTCTTTCCAAAAGCATCCTAGATTCTTCTTCTTGGATGTGTATCATGGTTAAATCTTCATGCAAGTTCAGATTTGGCATCTAAAATGCACAGGTCCCTATAATTCATTCAAACAGGCCTTTTGATTCTCTTAGCCTGAATTTTATATTCAAAACCCAGTCTCCTAGAAGAGGCAGTTCAGGGCAGTGGTGAAGATCATGGGATCTGGAACCACACAAACTGAGTGATGACTCAGTTCTGCCGGCTGTGTGACCTGAAGCTACGTGCTTGGAGTCTCTGGGCCTCACTTTGTTTATCTGGCAAGCGGGGATGATGCTAATGTCTAGTTCACATTTATTGTTGGGACTAAATGAGCCACTGTAAGCAATGCACTGTTATGGTGCCTTGATTCATGGGAAGCACTGCATGAAGACACATTTTTTTTGTTTTTGTTTTCATTTTTGGCTGTGCAGCGTGGCATGTGGGATCTTCCTTCCCCGACCGGAGATGGAACCTGCACCCCCTGTGTTGGAAACAGGGAATCTTAACCACTGGAACTTCCTGGGAAGTTACTGAAGACAGTTTTTGTTGTTATCTTGTTACATAAAAATGCTGTTCATGGCCATTACTTCTGGTCCTTCTGCCAATATGATGTGTGAGCCCGAATTCTGCTTTCTGGCATTCAGACAGCAAGGTGGATAGGCCTTGTGTTCATTTCCTCTTGCTTCTGTAACCTTCCATAAACTCAGCAGCTTAAAAACCCACACATTTATTATCTTGAAGCCCTAAGATCATAGTGCCAGCAGGGCTGTGTTGTGTGTGGACCTCTAGGGTAGGACACATTCCATGCCTTTTCCAGATTCTATGGACCGGCATTCCTTGGCCTTTGTTCTGTCTTCTTTATGACCTCTGCCTTCATCGTCACATCACTGACTCTGACCTCCCCCCTCCCTCTAATTGGGACTTCCGTGATTGTACTGCTTCTACCTGGATAAACCATGAGTCATCTCAAGATAAATGAATATCATGATTCTCAGTTGAATCAACTTGCAAAGTCCCATTTCCCAAATAAAGTAGCATATTCACAGGTTCTGAGGATAAGGACTTGACCATCTTTAGAGGAAATCATCTTGTCTCTCACAGAGACACACCTTTCTAAGGCCTTGATTTCACCCTTTACTCCGAAATGTGCTTCTCTCTCCTTCAGTCTTTCCTTCTGGTAAATAGCAACAGCTTTTACTAAATGTATTTTTAATGACCAAAAAATGCCCATGAGTCTGATAAATTTCTCAAAGTCATGGCACCCTTGCTTGACCTTTAAAAAATACCTATTAAACAAATACAGATTTACAAAAAAGAAAAGAAAACAAAAAGGAGGCAGGGAGGAAGGAAGGAAGGAAGGGAGGAAAGAAGGGAGAAAGGAAACAAACAAACGTCTGCAATTAACAATAAAAGGGCTTTCAGTTTTACCCAACTTCAATTTTCTTCCTTCATGCTCATCAATAAATGTAATGAAATAAACCTTTCAGCCAAATTATCAGATTTTGCAAGGAACACTGTAGAGTTGAAACAAGGGACGCACCATTTCAACCAGACATTTGAAAAGAGATAGCTGCCATTCTTAACTTGTTCTGACAAGTTATTTCATTTAGATAAAACAATTTTCCTAAAGTTGACTCCACTGAGTGATTTAGGATTAGAAGGCAAGGCATAGCATCTACCTTGACCTGATCCATGTCCTCCACTGTATGTGGAGGCCAATGTGCTCAGAGAACTTGGAATGACATATGTTTTCTCCTTGGCTGGAGATCGTATCCAGGTCTATTTTTGGTAGAGAATGCAGATGACCAGGAATAAAGAGGGCCTGAGGATCTGGATGGGTGATGCAAGGAGTGAAGCATGCTGGGGGATTTTCTCAGGCACACACTTTTTATTTGCAATATTTTTTAACTTGATACTGAACAGATTTATTTTTAGTTTCCTTTTTAAACATTTTTAATGGAAATATAATTGATTTACAATGTTGTATTCATTTCAGGTGTCTTATTTGCACTTAAAATACTTCTCTAAACAAATATTGACTCTCCCATATTCTCTCTAGAAATATTCTCTCTAGAAATAACTAGCCCTCTTGCTCTATTGCTGACTCACTTTGGATGAAGATGTGGCTTCCAAAGAGAGTATAACTGTCCTCTGAACCCTACCACACAGAATGACACAGCATAAAAGTCCAAGCAAACATAATTTCCACTCATCTTCAATGTTAGTAAAAAACAGCAAGAAGTGGGGGCTTCAGGGACTTCCCGTCACTGGCTCTCCAGTGGCTAAGACTCTGCACTCCCACTGCAGGAGGCAGGTTTGATCCCTGGACCAAGAACTAAGATCCTGCATGCCACTCAGCCAAAAAAAAGAAGCAGGGGCTTCAGCAAACTAGAGGGAAGTGCCGCTTGCAAAGGGGACTTTGTCTCTGACCACCCACCAGATGTGAATGAATCCAGTGTTTTAACAGCCTCTATCTTTACAAAAGAAAATGCAAAATAAGTATTTTTACATGATGTAATTTTCCAATTATTTTTCCCTCAGAGGGCTGACAGCATTTCTTCATTATAACTTAAAAAAAAAAAAAAACCCACACAACCGTAACTGACTTTTGTGAGCAATTTCTTTGAATATCTAAATTCTGTAGGACATTAAAGTTTTCTCTCCATATTTCAGGCAGGGATGTTCTCCTGAATCTTCCTTTTTGTATCATCCCTTATTCTGGGCCATTCTCCCTATTCTTTTTTTCTTTAATCTTTTGACCCATTCCAGGCCTGACAAGCGAGATCTCAGTTCCCCAAATATGCATCAAAACTTCACCCCCTGCAGTGGAAGCACAGTCTAACACACTGGACTGCCAGAAAAGTCTCTGGTCCATTCTCTTTATGAGGCTTTCGGCAAAGGTATTGAGTTTCCCCAGCTCATCAGAGAAACTAACACAAGAATCTAAGGCTCCCACCCTGAAGTCAAGAATAGTGAATTTGGCATCATCAGATAGGTTGGATGTGGGGGTTACTATATTTATCTTTTCCAGAGCTTGTAAGTTTTCCTTATCGCCAAGGGCAGAAATTAAGCAAAACTCCCACATGCTTCCTGTCTTACTTTATGCAATTTCCAGAGCCAGCAGGGCACTGGTTACACTTTGGGGGCTGCAGGCAGTGGTGGGCGTGTGGCCAGAGTGCCTGGCAGAACACACTGCTGGCTCCTAGGAGGCTGCAGTTTCTCGCCTTCCAGTTTTCACGTGTTGTCAAATATTTTGATTTTTCAAATCTTCCTGAGTAGTTTGGACTCTCTGATGTAGTCACAGGAAAGACCATTTTGTTAGTTTTGAGTCTCTGGGAAACAGATACTGGGAGCGGTAGGGGCACATGGTTTGGGGGGCAATGGCTGTGGGAGACTAAAGAGGAGCAAGCAGAATTGGGCAGAGAGGATTTGGGAAATGGATCTGATAATTTTTTCAACCAACATAGTGTCCAGGGCAGAGGTTTCCCACTGGAAGAGTCCTGACCTGGACAGAATTAGCCAGACCCAGCATCCCCGCTGTGATCCATTCAGTAATTGGCCAGCTGGCTGGGAAAAGTGAAAACCCAGGCAAATCCTGAAGGCAATAGGGGAAGCCCATCCACTAAGGGTACCCCTTGCAGTTAAGTGGCACCCTGTGGAAATCCAGGTGGCACACCTTGATGGCAGGCCCAAAATGTCCCTGGAATGGACCTACTTCCACTCCTGAGCAGAACTTGCTTACTTGATGAGTCTGTTTTTGGAGGAGTGGATTTCATTCACTGACTCCTTCATTCATTTAACAGATATTTACAGGGCTGTGATTTTCATCACTCCTTCCAAGAGCTGGAACTCTGGTGGGTGGTCAGGCCACTACTCAGGGCTCCACACCAAGGGACTGGGCTGCCAGTACATGTCACAGTGAAACAGCAGGGCCCTGCGGGCCTTGGATCTCTACGTCCTCAGCCTTCCTCTTCTCCATGGAAAAAAAATTTTAGCTAGAGAATAAGTTTAATCAGAAAAGTGAGAAAATGCAAAAACAAACAAACAAAAACCCCCAAAACAGACAGGACGAAACAATAATAGTTCATCATTTAGCAAATTCAAGGACCTTTAGGTCCTCTTCAAGGGCTAAGGATAATATTTTAGCTCTCTTGTAGATACTGAAACCCCCACCAGGTGGAAGAAGTTAACTACATTAGGACCAGACTGTGGCCATGACATGAGCTGCCACAATTCTGAGAACTGGCCTCAAGGAAATGGGAACAAACTGACTCTGATACTGAAGATTAACTGTACTTAAAGCAATTAAGATGACGAGGATCAGACTCTTGCTGCTGCTGCTAAGTCACTTCAGTCATGTCCGATTCTGTGGGACCCCATAGACAGCAGCCTACCAGGCTCCCCCGTCCCTGGGATTCTCCAGGCAAGAACACTGGACTGGGTTGCCATTTCCTTCTCCAATTCATAAAAGTGAAAAGTGAAAGTGAAGCCACTCAGTCGTGTCCAACTCCTAGTGACCCCATGGACTGCAGCCTACCAGGCTCCTCCGTCCATGGGATTTTCCAGGCAAGAGTACTGGAGTGGGGTGCCATTGCCTTCTCGGAGGATCAGACTACTGATGATCAATTTCAAGATGACTGTCAGAGCTGACTGCTATTTCTGCATGTAGCCCCCTCCCTCAGTCTCTAAAAGCTCTTGCCCCCTGATTGTCAGTGGGGGCAGTCAGCCTTTGGACAGGAGTCCACCCTCCCCACCCAGTTGCCAGCATCTGAAATTAAGCAAACTTTCCTCTCCACCAACCTGGCCTCTTTAATGGCTTTTGAGCGGAGAGCAGCTGGAATCCAATTTCAGTTACAACAGAGCGATGTCGATGTGTCAAGCCAGCTCCGCAACCAATCTCTTGAACCAGAATTGACCTCCCATTGGACAAGCAAAACAAGTCTGTCTATCTGATCTTGAAAGTGAAAGTGAAGTCACTCAGTCATGTTTGACTCTTTGCGACCCCATGGACTGTAGCCTACCAGATTCCTCCATACATGGGATTTTCCAGGCAAGAATACCTGAGTGGGTTGCCATTTCCTTCTCCACTATCTGATCTTCCTGGGAGTTAAAAGTCTGGATGACTATAAAGAAGTGACATTATAACTGCCATCTCTACATTTTGCCTAAAACATACATGGCTGACTACTAAAGATGAACTTCATTTCAGTTTCATTTGGGACCTAAGATTGGATGAGCAGATTTCTTCTCCTCAGGAATCCCTTGGACTTCCCTGGTGGTCGAGTGGTTAAGACTATGCATTTCCACTGCATGGGGCATGGGTTCAAGCCCTGGTTGGGGAAGATCCCACATGCCATGTGGTGCAGCCAATAAAAGGAATCCCCAAATTGGTCAGCTGTATGGAGTTGAGGTCCAAAATCAAGTAAAGACTGGGGGTCTGAGATGATGTGTGAGACCTCAAAGCCATGGCAAGGGGAGAAACCAGGGCAGGTGGAGGAAAAGGCCAACAGAGATGGAAGCTAGACATAAATCATAAACATAACAGCCAAGACTTAGATACTTCAGTATAAGCTAAACTGTAATCTAAGCACGAGGCATTAAGACATTTAATAGTTATGCTAATGGTGGCTCAGATGGTAAAGAATCTGCTTGAAATTCAGGAGACCCAGGTTCAGTTCTGGGGTTGGGAAGACGTCTGGAGAAGGGAATGGCTTCCCACTCCAGTATTCTTGCCTGGGAAATCCCATGAACAGAAGAGCCTTGTTGGTTTCAGTCCATGATGTTGCAAAGAGTTGGACATGACTGAAATGACTTAGCACACAACACAATAATAACAGATGCTGTTATTATCCCTATTTTTCAAATGAGGAAACTGAGACTGAAAATGGAGCAGAGACAGAGAGAAACAGGGCAAGTTGCACTCAGTAACAAGGACAGGATTTGAGAGGCTGCTGCTGCTGCTGCTGCTAAGTCACTTCAGTCGTGTCCGACTCTGTGCAACCCCAGAGATCCCCACCAGGCTGGGATTCTCCAGGCAAGAACACTGGAGTGGGTTGCCATTTCCTTCTCTAATGCATGAAAGTGAAAAGTGAAAGTGAAGTCGCTCAGTCGTGTCTGACTCTTCGCGACCCCATGGACTGCAGCCTACTAGGCTCCTCCGTCCATGGCTACTGATAAATCCAAAATTCGGTGAGAAAAATTCTTGTGCAGAATAAGACACACAGGAGCACTCCCAACTGGTACCCACGGGATTCCCTCTTAGGACGAGCAGTCATGTTCCTTTCCTCCACCTCCTGGCATCCAGGCTTGTGGCAGCACTGGTAGACTGGGGCACAGACCTCCACACTCCCCACCCAGGCATCAGATACAGTTCACGTGCCCCAGCCATGGCTCAGCTGTCATTCTCATCCTATTTGTGAAATTTCCTCACTTGAGTCTTTAGCGGGCACACCATTTATTACTCTAGGATATTTGAATCCCCTACTGGCTGTCCAGAAATTGAAACAATGTCACCCCAGGCACATATTGCACAAGTTACCATTTTCACTGACCGTGATCTTGGAGTATCTAATGCAGAGAAATCCTGCTGCAGATAGGAATGTGGGTGAAATTTAAGACCAACAGCCTCAAATGCCGACACCATGATGAACTGGAGGTGATAAAATGGTCATTTTGCAGGTGGCTGGATGTAATAAAAGATGTACAACGGTTGACCAGGGAGCCTTTTCTAGGAGGGTGGATGGATTTCTTAGGAGAAATAAGGCTCCATCAAAACCCACCTACCCTCACCTCATAGCAGGATTGTTTGGCCTGGAGTTGGCAGCTACATTAATTAAGAAGACAATAACTCTTCATTGAGCAGCTGCTGTGTGTCAAGGAGTGCCTGAGGCTTGGGTATAAAACATGGAAAAAAAAAGGCAGATGAAAATCCCCTCTCTCATGGGACCTGAATTCTAGTGGGGAAGACAGAAAATAAACAGATATATTAGTGAAATGTACAGTACCTCTGAGGCAGTTGGTATAGCAGGGAAGAGGAAGAAAGAGTGTGATTGGTGGGTGGGGATACAATTTTAGGAAATCGGTTAGGAATATCATGCTGAAGGGACTTCCCTGGTGGTCCAATGGCTAAGAAAACGTGCTCCCAGTGCAGGGGGCCCAGGGTTCAATCCCTGGTCAGGGAATTCGATCCCACAGACTGCAACTAAGAGCTCACAGTAGTAGTAGGTAGTAGCTTAGTCTCTAAGTTGTCTCCGACTCTTAAGACCATGGACTGTAGCCCACTAGGCTCCTCTGTCCATGGGATTCTCCAGGCAAGAAAACTGGAGTGGGTTGTGATTTCCTTCTCCAGGGGATCTTCCCGACCCAGGGATCAAACCTGGGTCTTCTGCATTGCAGACGATTTCTTTATCCACTGAGCTCGAGGGAAGCCCAAGAGCTCACATGCTGCAACTAAAGATCCGGCATGCTGCAAAAGACACTGCCTGCTGCAACAAAGATGGAAGAGCCTGCCTGTGGCAGCTAAGACCCAACACAGCCAAATAAATAAATATTTTTAAAAATATAAAGTGTACAACAGTCTCCATTCTCTTCAGTTTACATATGGGATGATTCGGTGCATGTGAGAAGGAAGCAGCCAATCTAAAAGGAGGAAGAAAGCCAGGAATCTGTTACCTTTCTTTTCATCAATTAAAGATCGCAAGAACATTTACTATTTGACCCAGGAAAGTATTCTCTCACTTTCTGATATACTCTGAATACACCCTTCTCTTAGAAGTAACTACTAGATAAACAAACAACAAAACTCAAACCCATCTGGGCACCTTAGAGAATGTCAGGAGTGCCTGATAGAGTTGGGGGAGGGAGTGTGGCTGCCCTGATACTGGGCAGGAAAGCGATTCCCCCCTCTGACATAAGAATGCAGTCAGTGCGGCCTATTTTCCATTTTTCTTCATGTTACAGGTCCCCAGCTCACCTCGCTGGGATCCAGTATATGTTACTCGAGTCAAAGACCTGAATGCAGTTTCTTCTTCATCTGTCTCTTAGGCAACATACTGATTGAAATTCAACCTGGAGTTATGTAATCGTGTCTGAAGGCCGTGGGCCCATCGCACTGGTGTGAACGTTGTTTGACAGATGCGTGATGCTTTCATCCCAGATGCCTCCTAATGGTGCTATTCGAGATGCAGCAAGAAAACATTAGTGGAAGTATTTGTAATTCTCAGCAAATGTCGTCAAAATGCCCCCCAGAAACACATATGGACTCACGAATAGGCTTTTCAACCATACAGAGGAAGTGACGGAAATTCTATCTTCAGTTATAGATTAACTTGGGGAATTTGGAAACATCCCACAATAGCTCTGTGCTGGAGATACCTATGAATTTCAATCTGTCAATACCCACAAATAATTCTGGGATGTTCCAAACTCACAGACGGGGAGCTCGGGACATCTGGTTTACCAGCCTCTCTCCAGCTAGCTGAGTGGGTCCATGAGCTCCTATTAGCTGCCAGGAACCATGATGATTTCACGCAGGTGGCTGTCTCTCTGTCTGAGTCAAATACATTTAACTCGATCGATGGAGTTATTGTTCTGAGGCCAAAATGTTTCTCCATTTCATATCTTACTTTTGTTCCTCATAGCATGTGAGTGTGGTATTAATTTTTGAGTGGCAGATTCCTCCCAGCTCTATGAAAACGATGAAGGAAATAAGAGAGAAACTGCTGAGCACTCCCTCGACACAACTTTTCATTTCCGCAGTTACTTCATAGCAGAGAGACAACTATTACAGTCTTGGTAAAGTTTTATAATGAATCCAGTGAATGATAGGAGCGTCTGGGCCTCAGCAAGTCTCATTTGAGAGGTGTTTCTCCTCCAATATGTTTATTCCCCAATGACTGGTGTCATGAAGCCACGAGGGTAAAAAGTGTTAAGAGAAATTCATTAGAATGTGTCCTTTGTACAGCACAGGAATGGTGGGCTATAGTCATCACCCCTCTATGGATTTAATCTGAACCCAAATGCAGGCATTTGCTGCAGGGATCACTAATGTGAAAATGTTAAAATTGTCAAGGCAAGCACATAAATCTTGTTTGAGAATTGTGTTTGACTTCCTTCTCCTGTAGTACTGGAGGGAATGCCTGAGTCTCGTTACTACCTTTCTGATTGAAAAGACTGTGTACTTCTTGGCTAATAACCATTTAAGCCTGCATCCTGAGTTATCTCAACATGGCAAGCTCACTGCCAATGGAAATCTACCCATAAAGAAGAAGAAAAATTCAAATTAGGTGATATCACCAAAGTCCATCACTTAATCCATAAAGATGAAAGTTTTCGCTCACCAACATGCACCTCTTACCGTCTCAATGAAGCTTTCTTGAATTCAGGGAGAAACTGATGCTACAAAAATTTTATTTCTAGAAGAAAAATAAAGAATGAAAAAAGAATATATGTGGATTTGATTCTTTTACTTTCTGCTCCTTTTTAAAAAATTATCTATTCCCTTCCAAGCTCCACCTAGCTTTGGATCAGAGTTCTGCATTTGCATGATCCAGAATAGGCTTTCTGAACAGGGAACACCTGCAAAAGGATAATGCAACTTATTCCCCAGGGAAATTTTTAAAAAGTGGCTATAAGCTTCCCTAATAGTTCAGTTGGTAAAGAATCCACCTGCAGTGTGGGAGACCTGGGTTTGATCCCTGGGTTGGGAAGATACCCTAGAGAAGGGAAAGGCTATCCACTCCAGTATTCTGGCCTAGAGAATTTCATGGACTGTATAGTCCATAGGGTCACAAAGAGTCAGACACGACTGAGCAACTTTCACGCACTTCACATAAGTCTTTACCAGGTACAATGACAGCAATGAGACATCATCATCATCATTATCACCATCATCTAATTATAAAAGCAATCATGAACAAGTACTGTGTCTTCTTTATTCACTGTTGGCTTACTAGGCTCGGACTGCCATCAAAAATACTATAGATCGGGTGCCTTAAACAACAGAAATGTATTTCTCACAGTTCTGTAGGCTAACTGTTCAAGATCAAGGTTGTAGCCAATTCAGTTTTTGGTGGGACTTCTCTTTTTGACTTGAAGACAGCTGACTTCTTTCGGAGTGCTCACATCACAGGGAGAGAGAGACAGAGGTAGAAGGCAGGACAGAGAGAGACAGCATGTTCTGGCATCTCTTCTTCAGTTCAGTTGCTCAGTTATGTTTGACTTTCTGCAATCCTATGGACTGCAGCATGCCAGGCTTCCCTGTCCGTCATCAGTTCCCTGAGCTTGTTCAAACTCATGCCCGTCGAGTTGGTGATGCCATCCAACCATCTCACCCTCTGTTGTCCCCTTCTCCTCTTGCCTTCAATCCTTCCCAGCATCAGGGTCTTCTCCAATGAGTCAGTTCTTCACATCAAGTGGCCAAAGTACTGGATTTTCAGCTTCAGCATCAGTCCTTCCAATGAATATTCAGGAGTGATTTCCTTTGGGATTTACTGGTTTGATCTCCTTGCTGTCCAAAGGACTCTAAAGAGTCCCTTATGACTCAGCTGGTAAAAAATTTGCCTGTGATGTGGGAGACCTGGGTTTGATCCCTGGGTTGGGAAGATCCCCTGGGGAAGGGAAAGGCTAGCCACTCAAGTATTCTGGCCTGGAGAATTCCTTGGACTGTATAGTCCTTATGGTCACAAAGAGTCGGACACAATTGAGGGACTTTCACTTTCACTTTCTTCTCCAACACCACAATTCAAAAGCATCAATTCTTCGGCGCTCAGCTTTCTTTATAGTCCAACTCTCACATCCATACATGACTACTGGAAAGACCATAGCTTTGACTAGATGGGCCTTTGTTGGCAAAGTAATGTCTCTGCTTTTTAATATGCTGTCTAGGTTGGTCATCAGAAAAGGCAATGGCACCCCACTCCAGTACTCTTGCCTGGAAAATCCCATGGACGGAGAAGCCTGGTAGGCTGCAGTCCATGGGGTCGTGAAGAGTGGGACATGACTGAGCGACTTCACTTTCACTTTTATGCACTGGAGAAGGAAATGGCAACCCACTCCAGTGTTCTTGCCTGGAGAATCCCAGGGATGGGCTCGCACAGAGTCAGACACGACTGAAGTGACTTAGCAGCAGCAGGTTGGTCATAGCTTTTCTTTCAAGGAGCAAGCGTCTTTTAATTTCATGTCTGCAGTCACCACCTGCAGTGATTTTGGAGTACAAGAAAAAAATAACAGTTTCCATTGTTTCCCCATCTATTTGCCATGAAGTGATGGGACAAGATGCCATGATCTTAGTTTTTTGAATGTTGAGTTTTATGCCAGCTTTTTCACTTTCCTCTTTCATTTTCATCAAGAGGCTCTTTAGTTCCTCTTCACTTTCTGCCATAAGGGTGGTGTCATCTGTGTATCTGAGGTTATAGATATTTCTCCTGGCAATCCTGATTCCAGCTTGTGCTTCATCTAGCCCAGCATTTCTCATGATGTACTCCGCATATAAGTTAAATAAGCAGGGTGACAATATACAGCCTTGATGTACTCCTTTCCGAATTTGGAACCAGTCCATTGTTTCATGTCGGGTTCTAACTGTTGCTTCCCGACCTGTATGTAGATTTCTCAGGAGGCAGGTCAGGTGGTCTGGTACTCCCACCTCTTTAAGAATTTTCCATAGTTTATTGTGATCCACACAGTTAAAGGCTTTGGCATAGTCAATAAAGCAGAAATAGATGTTTTTCTGGAACTCTCTTGCTTCTTCTATGATCCAGTGGATGTTGGCAATTTGATCTCTGCTTCCTCTGCATTTTCTAAATCCACCTTGAACATCTGGAAGTTGATGGTTCACATACTGTTAAAGCCTGGCTTGGAGAATTTTGAGCATTACTTTGCTGGCATGTGAGATGAGTGCAATTGTGTGGTAGTTTGAACATTCTTTACCATTGCCTTTTTTGGGGGAAATTGGAAAACTGGCATATCTCCCTATAAGGGCACTAAATCTATAACCTCATTTAACCTAATTACTTCCCAAAGCTCCCATCTCTAAATATTTGGTGATTAGGGTTTTAACGTATGAATTTAAAGGGGACAAAATATTCAGTCCCTGGTAACTGTCTTCCCAAATATAGGACAGTACTAGTATGTAGCAGATGATTAGCCAATATTTTATGAAAGAAAGAAAGGTTTCAAATTTGCTTTTATTTTTTTCTCAACCCTTGGTAAATACAAACCTCTATTGGATATTTTTTTTTTTTTGGCCAATTTAACTCCATCACTAAGCCCTTCTAATCCTAGGGACTACTTTCCAGAAATCTCCAATGAGAAGAAATTAAATGAGACTGGGAAAGCAAAAATGAAGCAAAGCCATTATCTTCCTGAGTCCATGGCAGACAGATGTGACGGCTTCACAGAGCTCTGGACAAGCTCATAGCAGCTTATCAGACTTTATATGAGCTCCATTGCTTGAGGCTGGTCACGGTCACTGAGACTTCCCCTCTGATTCTTCAGGCGCAGTCTCTAGACCTTTCCTCTGTCAGGTCCATCTGCAGTCTAATTCCACTTTTAAACCTATTAACCTTCCAATATGTGATACAGACAGATACACTATCCAAACTGATACCATATACAAAAGGATTTTTGGAAGGAGGGGTGGAGCTGTTGTTGGGTAATCTTTTTATCTTATTGGCATCTCCTCCCAAAATATTTTATCTCATAGAAGTCTTCCTGGCACCTGCTTTTTGAAGATAAAAAGATGACTGAATTTGTGTAGGTTAATGAGAGAAAGATTACATTAGCAGAGAGCACAGAATGAACAAGGTCAGACTCTGGGAATAACCATGGCATAAACAGGTATGAACAGAGGACAAGTGTATTCATCGTAATAAGAACAGAGGCCAACCTCTTGCCTTCTGAGACGGCCCACACTCTGTCTATGGAATATGTTTTTCTCCATATAAATCTATTTCTTATCTTAAACAAACAAACAAAAAGAACAGCAGTCAATAAAAACTTTCTCCTATTAAAATTATTATCAATGAGGAAAATACTTCCCAGAAAATCCAAGAAGACATTTTCTAATGTCTGACTGGCCATAAGAGGTCACATGCTCCATCTCTGGCCCAATCACTGACTGGAGATTAGGATTACTTGGATTGGATTTGACCAATCACGACAGATATCCCAGGATAAGGGTGGGGCTAATGTTGCTCACCAATGGGGGCTCCCAATCTGGTCAGCCACAAAGGGTGGGGGGAATCTCTACTCCAAGGGGTCAGGCATGATTATGGGTGATATCCAGGTGGAACTGAAAATACATTACATTTTAAGGTGATCCCATTTCCATAACCCCTTGGGTTCTTCTGCCTATATGTCTCTGAATCTTTCCTGATACTTTGAAAACTTCCTTTCTGACATAAAGCCAAACTCAGGCTCAAAGCCTAAGGTAGGTAGCAGCATCTAGGTCATGATGTTCTCTATTTTATTTCCATACTTACCTACTATTTTTGATACATGATAGTTATTTTTCATTCATAGTATTTATGCAGTTTCCTGTTTTTATCAATTCCTTCTAAAATACATTTAAGTAAAATAAGACTTTTAAAGTAAATGTTACACAGAAAATACTACAAATATTATTGTAATGATGGGAACATTTGTGAGAACATGTTAACAAAAATCTGAAATTGGAAAATGCTGATTAAAGAATAGCAGAAGAGGGACTTCCCTGGTGGTCCAGTGGTTAAGAATCAACCTTTCAAAGTAGGGGACATGGGTTCAACCCTTGGTCAAGGAACTAAGATCCCACATGCCTCAGAGCTACTAAGCCCCCGTGCCACAACTGCTGAGCCCATGTGCCACAACAAAGACCTTGTGGGCCACAACTAAGACCCAGTGTGTATGCGTGCTTAGCTGCTCAATTGTGTCCAACTCTTTGTGACCCCATGAACTACATACAGCCTGCCAGACTCCTCTGTCCGTGGATTTCCTAGGCAAGAATACTGGAGTGGATTGCTATTTCCTTCTCCAGAGGATCTTCCTGGCCTAGGTTAAGACCCAACACAGCCAAATAAATAAATACTAATGGTAGAAGAGAAGATTTGAGAGAGAAACGGGTGTCCAATGCAAAAAGACCCCTAAGGAAAAAAATGAACTCTGCTGCTAGATTAAGTTCTAAGGCTATAAATATATATACATAATAAATACATGTTAATATATATAATATACTTATAATATTAATATATATAATAAATATATATATATTTCTCCCTTCTGACAGCATCTCACCATATCACAATAAGGGCTTCCCAGGTGGTTCAGTGGTAAAGAACCCACCTGCCAGTGAAGAAGACTCGGGAGATTTGGGTTCAATTGCTGGGTTGGGAAGATCCCCTGGAGGAGGGCATGGCAACCCACTCTAGTATTCTTGCTGGGATAATCCCATGGACAGAGGAGCCTGGTGGGCTACAGTCTATGGGGTCACAAAGAGTCAGACACAACTGAACAACTGCTCGTGAACACGAGCACACCACAATAAATCCCCAAACACATAAATTGTTTTAGATTTTTTTTCATTTATTTATATTAGTTGGAGGCTAATTACTTTACAATATTGTAGTGGTTTTTGCCACACATTGATATGAATCAGCCATGGATTTAGTATTAGGTTGTTTCAAAATTCATTTGAGCCAACAATGGTATTTTGTCACTAACAACTACCACAATTCCTATTATTCCTGAAATTAGCTCATTGTGTTCCAGGTCATGACTAACCATCTATGGATTAGTTATGAAATTTGGAATTAAGATGACAGAAGAATTCATGAACTGATACATGTCTGTGTATAACACACACAACCACACATCCGTACACACAGTATTTCAACCGTGTTTCTTCATCTCTGGTGCATATGAACAAAAGCTATTTTAAGAATCATGATGGGTCATATCAATATTTCTCAGTTAGAAGAATAGAATCTGTTTCTTGTTATATATTTAAAACTGGCTCAGAGGCATAATATATTGATTCTGGATAGTACATATTTTAACAATGTTTTCCAGCAGGTAGACTGTTCCACTGGTGATGTATAAAATAATTTTAGGTGACCCCAGAGAACATTTAACAACAAAGGGGCACGTCATGGCACATTTGGACTTTCCATTTTTACTTCAACTCTCTTTTAACCTTCCCCATGGCATTGAGGAAAAAGTTTCATTTTGAAGATGGGATGTCTTTGATATCTCCACCTCTTCTTGATTTTGTTGGGGGAACCACTGACTGATACTGCCCACCCTGACCAGGCCCAGTAGTAGCCATTTGGTTGAGTTATCTTACAACAGGAGGTCCTGGTAAGGAATGCAGGACTAACAAACTACCACCAACCAGAATTCAGGAAAGGTCAAAAAGAGAGAGGAGACGCCTGTCCATATGTCCCACCAACCTCCTAGAATCCTCCTCTCTGGAATCCATTCTGGCTGAGCAATGCCAAGTAAGGACCACCAGTAAGGACCCTGAGTCACAGTGACTGGCCAGAGACAACCTGGAAACTAACCTCATCACCCTAAAACCTGAGACTATTAGCCCTGTGGCAGAGCAGTTCTCCTGGGTTCCCTGTCCCTCCTGCTCTCTGCCCAGGTGCCCCTTCCCAATAAAGTCTTTTGATTTGTCAGCACATGTGTCTCAGAAAATTCATTTCCAAGTGTTAGACAAAAGCCTGCTCTTGAGCCCTGGAAGGGATCCACGTTCCTGCAACAGCTTTCCTTTTCATCGGGGACAGCAGTGAACACACCAGCCAGTAGCTGTGGCGAGAATCTGGAGGCATTTCTTTGGACCAGTTAGAATGTTCAGCTACAACTAACATCTGATGATGAATTAGCTTGCACAACCAGCTGTCTGAAGGAATGCGGCTCTCAGAGATCTAAGTCTGTGCTTGTGCATGGATTTGCTTTTCTTACCTGGAAACATATGGTTACCTGGGCTTCAAACATGAAATGCTTGCACATTATTGGCCTTTCAAGCAGGAAAATGATTAACAACAAAAGTCTTTGAAAGGCTCTTTTTCTTCTTGGAGTTTCTGCCTGCCTCCCCTATATTTTGATTTGTCTTTTTGTTTTTCCACAAGCTCAACTTCTGACTGCCCTTTCTACCTCTCTGGTCACTACTGGGTCATGTGCTCATCTTTAGACCAGTCCCAGCAAGGGAGTGTGGTCTCAAAAGTCCAGCTCAGACTAATCAAGCCTCATTCCTCAGGACTTGGGGAGGGGTTATGGGACCACTCTGTACAAAGCTAGGGTCGGTTGGCAGGGAGAGAGAAGTGGCTTTTGGTTGGGCAATGATGACAGTGGGTCACATTTTTATTTGCATAACATTTATCTTTTAAATGCCATTTATAACAATGATATGAAACAGAAAAATTGTCAGATAATCAGAAGAAACACTGCAATAATTCTACCTTATTAAGTAGTTATTAATGTGGGCTTGTTTGTCTAGCCTTTAGAAGAAGTTGTAGTATTTCCATACATTTGTTATTTTGAACTATTATTTTATATACATTTTCTTTTCTTATCAGATGTTTTCTTAGTTTATAACTCCTTCTTGTTCAAGTTACCATCAATCTCAAGTGAAGAACATTTGAATTAATGAGGTTTACGGATCAGAAATGTTTTTTCTTTTCAGAGCAAAGGATGACTTAATTATGTCTGTAAATATATATGGAAGTCTCTCTATTGCCTATTTCCAACTATTCTACTTCTCCTCACTTTTGCTGATATAGTTCACTACCTTGAGGGTTTTTCTGATCTCCTTTGTCAACATGTGACTAAATCCTTGGCAAAGTTACCTGTTGGAAAACCTGATTGAGGGCTTCTATAATGGCATTTTCTCATTAATTAAAGAAACTACCTGACTTTGTCCTGATGAAGACATGATGCTAGGAGCAATGGCAGCTATTTTGGGGTCATGAGGTGATGACCATAAGGACTGAGCTAACAGACTGAAGAAACTGAAGCAGAAACATGGGAAAATCCTGGGTATTTAAAGATCTCTACAAGCTTCTGAACCAATTATGTGGTTGCTCTGCTTTAGGCCTCTGTTGTATAAAATAATAAAATCCTATTTTATAAATCCATCTACTTGAGTATTTGTTAGTGGGCACTGATGCAAAGTTGCATTGGAGGATTCCCAATGAAACCAAGTTTCAATGGTCAAATCCCCAAAACTATAATGCTTAGGTGACAAATATATTCTGGCTTCTGTACAGTTTTCCCAGAGGTTCTTTAAAAATGCAGAATGTTTCCTATTGTTTTAGCATGAAACTGACCTCAGTGCAAATATCCTTTCTTTGACAGTGCAAATTTTAAACACTTTGTCACATGTATGTTAATATTGGCTTAGTTCATGGCACACATCAGCAAAGTATACAGACCCTTCTATTCCTCTATTCAACATTTCAGGGATCTGACCTGATTATGTGAATTTCAATAAAGAAAGACTGCTAAATGCAGTCAAAACCATAGGGATGTGGAATTGAGTTATGAGGGTCAGGGAGTCTGGCTTATTTCTTTTTATTTCAGCAAAAAGCACTACTTCGTGATACCACAGTCTTTGGAAATATCTCATAAGAAAAATACAAAAGTACATTTCTTTTTGTCAGCTTGATAAGTGACCCAGTAAAAATTCCAAACTCTCTTAGCAGACTGAAAATATAAAAATTATTTTCCAGTTCAGATATATTTATTCTTCCTAAAAAAAAAAAAAGAAACCTTCAAGCTGAAGTTGAGCTCCCTCCAATAGTTTCCAGGATTTTTACTGGGTTTATAAAAAGTAATGATTTTATTAAACTGTAAAACCATGACAGATGGAGAAACTATAATTTAGAGAGATTAAATGAGCTGAATTTTATATGCCTCTAGCATTTAAGGCATTGAGAAATATCAAAATAATTGGAAAACGATGCATTGTAGACACCAGGCTATTTCTCAGCTGAACAGCTAATAATCACTCCTTACAAGATTCCAGATGTGTGTGTTTCCTCTAATAATGGGGAGTTAAAAATAACACTCCTG
The DNA here is from genome assembly GCF_019320065.1 of Cervus canadensis. NCBI lineage: Eukaryota > Metazoa > Chordata > Mammalia > Artiodactyla > Cervidae > Cervus > Cervus canadensis. The sequence continues at coordinate 105,797,533 of NC_057386.1, forward strand.
ATTCTTCCTCCAAATGATGATCAGCTGTCCCACTGCTACCAAGCTTTCCTCAGGAGGGGATGTCATTGAATATCTCGGAGCCGCTCAACAATAAATAAATAAGCATGTTCATCCCATTATTCAAATGCTCTCTTAATTACTTTAGAACTTACTCCAAACTTTTCCAAGTCGACTCATGGTAATGAGCTCTTGGGTTTTCGTCTTCCAGCTCACAACTTCATGCTAAATGGACCGCAACTGGACATACTGCCAGATGAATATTTAACAGTGCTGGATTGTTGTTGGATTTTGAGTCTCGGGATCTGCTAGCATAATTCAACTCCCTACTCACCTTCCCAACTCATCCATCTTTGTGGGGGTAAAAAGCATGATGCTAGCATAAGCTTCCCGTGCTGCATTGAAAGTTTCACAGCTCAAGGGACTGACTGTACAGTTAGCTAGATTTTATACGTGGGTGTTACTGAATCCAAGCTCGGTCTGCTTGCAGCACAACAGGCCAAAAACTGGGAGACAAGGTGCTGAAGCAAGGAATACAACTTTATTTGGAAAGCTAGGAGTCTTAGAAGATGGCAGGCTAGTGCCCCAGAGTATCATCTTATCTGGGTCTGAATGCCAGTTTCTTTTATAGACAGAGACGAGCAGGAGGTGAGGAAGTGATGTAAAAAGTGCAGGAAAATATCTCTTGGCTTGGCCAGCATCGGGGAGGGGATGTGTTAATTTCTTTCCTGTAGCCATTCACAGGTGGGCAGGGTCAGAATGTCTCCCTGTGAGCGGAACAAAGACACTTTAGTTTAACATTCAGGCAGAGAGGCAGGTTCCTCAGGCAGGCCATCATGTATGCTCGCAGCTATAGACAGCATCCTTTTAGTGATTATAGTAGCAAAGGCAATGGAGAGCAAACATTAAAGACAAACAGATCCAACATGGAGTCAGACTCTGTTCTTCCCTGTGACGTGGCGAAGTGACTCCAGCCCTTCCTCCAGCCAGAGAATACGGTGGATGGTGCAATGAGAAATACTGATGGTCTCCTAGGCTTGAAGAAGAGTTGTGGCAGCCTCCTCAATGTTCCACGCAGCATGGTAGACTTTTGGCTCAGGGTTATGAGAATAAGCCATGGATGGGGAGGAAAGCTTGGATCTTAGTTTCAGTTGGCACACCAACTCACTGGCCTGGGGGGGCAACTTCTAACTGCCAGGGCCAGTTCATCCATAAAATGAAACTAGTATTCTGACTGTTAATTACAAATTGGCACTTGCCATCCACCTCTACAAGGATTAAATCATGGGCTGCTGCAGCTGCTGATTTTCAACACTCCCTGAAATGAGGTTGAGGTGGACAGCAGAAACGAGGCCCTCTATGTGTGGGAGAAAAACTGGCAGGACAGCTCTTCAGAGAGTTGGATAGTTTTAGGAGCTGATTTTTATGAGCCCAGTTCTTGTACCTCCCCATATCTAGAAAAACACTAAAATCCTTCATTGTGATGACTGCGTCTCATGACTAGCAGAAAGCTTCACCAGACTAGCAGAAACCTTCTGGAAAAAAAAAAAAATCTGCTTGATTGCATGTATATTCCCCTTTCACCAAAATCACATATATACTAACCTCTTTGGAGCAGGTTCTCAGAGTTATCTGAGGTGCTGTCTCCCAGGCTGAAGTCCTCATTTTGCCCCAAATAACTCGCAACTCTCACATTGTACAGTTTTTTTTCAGTCTACATGGATGTGGTTCAATCACTCATACGTATGTGATGAAGCTCCAGTAAAGAAGCTCAGATGAGCTTCCAGATGGCAATGCTTTGTGCATGATGTCACACGTCATAGCTGGGAGGAAGCAATGCTGTCCAGGGCTCTGCAGGGAGAGGTTAGTTGGATCCCTCCCAGGCATCCTTTCTTTTGACTGGTCCTAATTATACCCCTTAGCTATAATAAAATCACAGTTCTAAGTGTCACACGTTCCTGAGTTCTGTGAATCATTCTAGTGGATTATTACAACTGGGAGTGGCTTTCAGAAACATGCCAATGAAATTGGTATTAGAAATGTCTCACGGAGACTTTTCCCCTCTTTCCTTCATCCTGTACAATTATCCATAGCCAGCTGAGGTAATGAACACAATCTCACTTCCTTCATTAAAATATCGTGTCCACTGTACAGATCAAAACCATGCTCTTGATTTAACTGCCCGAACTTCTCCCCTCCCCTCACTTGGGTCTCCTTCTGCAGGTTTAGGGTGAGACTTCTTGCTTTGTCGCTCCTCCTTTGATCAACTCTCAGCCTTTGAGTGATGTTGTGGCCCCCTAAGGTCTGAGCAGGAGATCCTGAGAGGAGATCAGGGGTTAGGATCAAACTGTTCAGTGAGTAAAAGAACTTCACACTTTCCGGATCCAGCACACATGAATGCCACATCTTTGGTCCTTTCAGAAGTTCTCTGTAAGGTTCACCCTTCCTACAAATTCCATGATCAGCAAACACATGTCACCCATTCAGCAGGCCACTGCTCTTTAAAGAGATAAAATAGTAACAAAACAAATGGAAAAATGTGGATATTCCTGCCCTATTCTTTTAACATAATTTCAAGCCAAAGAGAGAAAGGGAAGAGTGACATGTCAAGAATGACTTCATTCTTGTTTACACTTTAACAAAGTAAAATATGTTTAAATGGGTAGAAAAGTTAGTCATACCAACTCAGGGAGCTCAAACCAGGGCTCTGTGGCAACCTAGAGGGGTGGGATGGGGTGGGACGTGGGAGGGAGGGAACATAGGTTTATCTGTGGCTGATTCATGTTGGTGTATGGCAGAAACCAACACAATATTTTAAGGCAATTATCCTCCAATTAAAAATAAATTTTAAAAAAAGTCAGCCATACAGAACTCAGATACCAAAACAACCCCATCTCACTGTAAAGTTTTCCAGGGAATAAAAAAGGTAGCCTTTACTTTCTCAGCCTCTGCAGTATCTTAAGAGACCATCCTCAACCTAAAAACCAAAATAAACACATTGCATCTAAGCAAGAAACCCAGACCAACAATGAAAGCCAGACTCATTTTCACAATTCTCTTAGCTAGTTTTATCTATCGATAATATTCCAACCTTTTTAGAGTAAGAGGAACATTTCCCTAGGAGATTTTAATGCCCTTGGATGATTACTTTCCATCTACAAAGTCACAGTATTCCACTTGTCTCCAGCTAGGGAAGAGATTATATTCAATTCTTCTCTGCACTTTCTGATATATTTAAGTTTTCTAAAAGCAAACAACACCCCCTACCATAACCCATATAAACTATAAATTCAGGGAGACATCTTCAGTAGGTATTAAAGAACTTCAAGACAAAAAAAAAAAGCTTAAGTGCAGTATTTGCACTTTGCACATAAACTTCTAAATAAAAAGTGTTCTTTTATGAATCTCGTTTTAAACTTTCCCTGTTCCTTCTATTTTTGAATCCAATTATACTAACAACAGTTACACAGACACACTGGGTTCTGGGAGGAGCTCTCGGTAGCCAGTGGCTCCATCCTCCTGTTTTCCATTAGAAAAAGAACTAGCTGAAGCTATTAGTGAAAAATGTCTTTTTTTTTTTTTTTTCATATTTCCAAAATAATGCTGATGGGGAAAAAATGGACTTGGAAATTTGGGAAAGCATTTTGATTCATATTCTGCCAACTCTTTTGAAGCAGGAATCACGCTGCTTCTTCGCACATTCAGCTTCACAAAGACTGTCTACATCTCTGTCCACTTATTCACAGGCTCCTGTGGGGCTTAGAGAAAGACCAGGCTTGGTTTGGGCAGGGGGAGTTATTAAGACGTAGCAAGCTATTCAAACCCTGGATCTCCAAGGAGATTTTGCGTTTCATCCTGAGAGCAATATGTGGCATTTGCCAAAGTGGTCAAGGAGATGCTGGCAGTTTTCAGAGTGTGTGCACAGTGAGTGGAGAGACTCTGGAGCACTTGGCAAAAGCACCCACCTGTCTTGCCACTGGAACATCTGCACAAGTCTTCAGAGATCCAATTAGAATCCCTCGCAGTTTTATGTTTTTCTTAAGTCTAAAGTTTTGCCTCATCTGCATCAATCCCTGGTGATCTTGTCCCTATCCCCACATATATATGAACACAGAGAGATACCTACATGCTCCCAGATACATACAAATTAAAAAGCTTTGTGGGGGCTCGCCTGGTGGTCCAGTGGTTAAGAATCTGCCTGCCAATGCAGGGGGCATGGGTTCAATCCCAGCTCTGGGAAGATCCCACATACCTTGGGGCAACTACTGAAGCCCATGTGCCTAGAGCCTGTGCTCCACAACAAGAGAAGCTGCTGCAACAAGAAGCCGGCAGACAGCAACTGGAGTAGCCCCCGCTCTCTGCAACTAGAGAAAGACGGAGAGCAGCAACGAAGACCCGGCACAGCCAAAAATGAATGAATAAATGAAAATAAAAAGCTTCTGCATAGCGAAGCTTGCAACATCAACAAAACAAAAAGGGAATGGAAGACAATATTTGCAAATAAGGTATCCAATAAGGTGTTAATATCCAAATTAATAGAAGGAAAATCCAAATGATTAAAGAAATCATATAATCAATGTGAAACAAACATACAATTCACTTGAAAATATGGGCAGAGGACCCACAGAGACATTTCTCTAAGGAAGGCATTCAGATGGCCTACGTGCTTGAGAAAATATGTTCCACATCACTAATTGGGACTTCCCTGGTGGTCCAGTGGCTAAGCCTCCAATCTCCCAATGCAGGAGGCCCAGGTACAATCCCTGGTCAGGGAACTTGATCTCACATGACCCCACTAAGGGTTCACATGCCACAACTAAATATCTCACATGCTGCCACTAAGACCCAGCACTGGCAAATAAATAAATACAGAAATGAAAAAAAGAATTAAAAAAAAAAGTCACAAGGAAAATGAAAATCAAAACCACAATGTAACCGCACAGGAGTGACTGTAACCCGCTAACTGACTCTGTCCTTTCTCCTTACAAAGCCCTCTTTAGGGAGGTGGGATACTTTTCCATTTGATGGGAAGCTCTGCCGTGTTTTCATTCTTTATAAAAAAATGTATTTATTTATTGGCTGTGCTGGATCTTAGTCGCTGTGTGGGCTTTTCTCTAGCTGTGGTGCTCAGGCTTCTCACTGTGGTGTCCTCTCTGGCTGCTGAGCACTGGCTCTCGGCGTGCGGGCTGGCTGCAGTGCTTGCAGCAGATGGACTCAGTAGTTGCGATTCCTGGGCTCTAGGGCACAGGCTCAGTAGTTGTGCTGCATAGCCTAAGTTGCTCCAAATCAAGACCGGGGACTGAACCTGTATCTCCTGCATTGGCAGGCAGATTCTTTACCACAGAGACCACGGATGCCCCCATGTTTTCATCGCTGGTTTGCTTCTTCCACCAAGCCCAGCCCTGTTGCCATGGGAACTGCTGTCATCTGCAGGCTACTTTCAACAGGCTCCTCATCGCTAAGGCGATACCCCTTGCTTCCCCATCCCCAATGTAAGTCTCCTTGATCTCCACCTCCCTAACCTCTGTAAAGTCTCCATGTCCAAAGGGGGATGCCTAGCTGGCTATGACTCATCCTGTAATTGAATTTAGATGCTTCTATTTTAGAAATGAGTTCCCATTATGCCTGGGCCAAATGTCAAGTATCCAAATGGAGAGAACATTGAAAGTAACTTGGAGAAGTGGCAGGCTTCATTTGAATAATTATGCTGAAATAGCAAGCACTTCTCTCTACAAAGTGGGGCCACCTCTCATCTGGTCACTGTGGAGGTTCATGGAATTATCCCCTGGCTAGTACAGGAGTTCTTCCTACAAGCACTAGCCACCTTTTCAAATAATCTTTGTTGTTATTCTTAGTGGTGACTTCTGACCATTTTCACTTTTATATGTGCAAGCACTTTTTAGATAGTTGACGGTAAATACCCTTCTCTATAATTGTGAGAATGATTGGTTAAGACAGATACTGCAAAGGATCTAGGACTTCGGGATGAACTATAATTTGGGTCCAGGTATGGACGGTTGAGGCACCCAATGAAACACCCACATTTGGACTAGCTCATGATGCATGTATATCATAGCTGTCATTTCCAGAGTGAGTTTGGACAGTCACTAGTGAGTCCTCCAATAACATAAAATGCTTCTTACTTTCTCATGGGGACCCATTAGGCTAAGTGCACTAGAGGCGAAAGGCAGTGGCTTTTAAAGATAACATAAATTTCCTTCTCTTTCCTAGCAGAAAAGAAATCAAGGGTAAATGGGAGATTTCTTCCTCCTCTAGGTCAACATGCTCACATATTCAGGGTAATGTCTTAGAGGTTCTTATAGGAAGAGTTGAGTCTAATGTTCTCACTGCTGTGAGTATCTTTTATTTTTACATCAAATGATTTGGATTACCTGGCTTCATTTTTTTTTAAATCAAGCTTTACCAGCCTCACTTTTCCAACGTAATTATAACACCTTCAGGATGTGATTTTCACCCTGTTCTCTCTTTCTCTTTCATATACACATGCATACACACATACACAGACAGAGTGCAGGAAAAGCTTAGGGGAAACTGGTTTGGATGTTTTTACCCTTGGTCAATGATTAGAAGAGGATGGTTGTGCCCTGTTGTGAATTCCTGGGTCATCAGCCACTTGGAGTCATGGAGTTGCCTCTGATGACTATTGTAGGACCTTCCTTCCAACCACTGCTCCTTTAAATTCCATTTCTTAGATTTGGTCGTCAGATATGCAAGTTCTACTCTTGAGGTTATGTGAGCTAGTTATGAGCACAGGCAGGACAAAAGGTTCCATAGACTGCCTCACACAGGATAAGCCATCCTCCTATGGGAGAGCAAAGGCAGAAGGGAGAACCACTGTTGAGATAAGAAGGTTGTCTCCTACACTGTTGGTGGGGATGTAAATTGGCACAGCCACCATGGAAAACAGTATGGAGGCTCCTTAAAAACTAAAAATAAAACTATCATATGACACAAGAATCCCACTCATAGGCAAATATCCAGAGAAAACTCTAATTCAAAAAGTTATGTGCACCACAGTGTTCATAGCAGCACTATTTACAATAGCCAAGACATGGAAGCAACCCAAGTATCCATCAGCAGAAGAATGGATAAGGAAGACATGGTACATATATAGTGTGAAGTATTACTCAGCCATAAAAAGAATGAAATGATGCCATTTGCTGCAAGATGGATGGAGCTAGAGATTATCATACATAAGTGAAGTAAGTCAATAGAGAAGGACAAATATCATATGATATCACTTGTATATGAAATCTAAAATATGACACAAATGAACTTATATACAAAACAGAAACAGACTCACAGACATTGAAAGACATCTTATGGTAACCAAATAGCAAAGTGGGGGAAAGATAAGTTAGGAGGCTAGGATTAACAGATTCAGACTACTATATAAAAAGTAGGCTTCCCCAGTGACTCAGTCGGTAAAGAATCCGCCTACAATACAGGAGACTGCCTATAATGCAGGAAACATGGGTTGATCCCTGGGTCAAGGATATCCCCTGGAGAAGGAAATGGCAACCCACTACAGTATTCTTGCCTGGGAAATCCTATGGGCAGAAAAGCTTGGCGGGCTACAGTCCATGGGGTCACAAAGAGTTGGACACGACTTAGCAATTAAACACCACCACCTCCATATATAAAGTAGATAATCAGCCTGGACCTATGGATAGCACAGGGAACTAAATTCAATATTTTGTAATAACCTATAAGGGAAAAGAATCTGAAAAAGAATGCATTTATAACTGAATCACTTTGCTGTATGCCTGAAACTAACACAAATTATAAATTAACTATACTTCAATAAAAAGATAAGAGAGTTGCAAATGAAAGGCAGTGTCAGAATAATAATAGCTAACCTTTTTGGAGTCATCATGGTACACCATGTGTTGTCCTAAAGTCTATCTCTCATATTAAAATTTGTATCATAAAATAGTTTGAAATTATAGAACCATAATGAGGCCCATGTACAGACCATAAAAATACAGGATGTTTTGTATTTTTGCTTAAGTTCTACCTTTTTTTCAATAAATAAGACATTACTGATGCCACTTAAAAATTAAAAAGCTTAAAAATCTTAATTCCTCTCTCCTGTGCCATGATCATGACTTTCATTCAGTTTACTTATATTTAAGCAAATATAATCAAATTCATTGTCGCTACTATTATTTTGAACAGATTATCTGTTAGATCAAGAAGAAGAAAAATAAAAAGTTTTACTATGACTTCAAAAATGTTTCTTTTTAAAAATAATTATTTATTTTTGGCTGTGTTGGCTCTCGGTTGCTGTGAGAGGGCTTTCTCTAGCTGTGAGGAGCAGGGGCTACTCTCCAGTTGCGGTGCATGGGCTTCTCATTGTGGCGGCTTCTCTTGTTGTGGACACAGGCTCTAGTCACGTGGGCTCCAGTAGTCAGGGTGCACAGGTTCCGTAGTTGCAGCTCCAGGGCTCCAGAATACAGGCTCAATAGGTGTGGTGCACAGGCTTAGTGGCTCCGCAGTATGTGGGATCTTCCTGGATCAGAGATCAAACCCATTTCTCCTGCCCTGGCAGGAGGATTCTTTACCACTGATCCATCAGGAAAGCCCCCAAATCTTTATTTCTTAGTGATGAAAGGGCTCCACAGAGACTGTGGTGAACCACTCTAGCTCAATATCCATTTCAGCAGATCCTTTTTTCTTGGCTGCACTGGGTCTTAGTTGCAGCATGCGGGATCTAGTTCCCTGAGGAGGGATCGAACCCAGGCCCCCTGCATTGGGAGTGTGGAGTCTTAGCCACTGGACCACCAGTGAAGTCCGCTCAGCAGATTCCATCTTAAGAAATAAAAATTATGTTAAATCTGCCTACTCTCAAATTCTTGCTTTGCTTCACAGCATTCCTGTAGTTCATCTGGTAGCATTTTATAGGTTATCTGAGAACAGTGCCATATGCAGTTTCTTTCTTCTTTGCCACTGGTCTCCAGTCTCCTGTTTTTCCTAACAACAATATCTTGGGTTAGTCATTTCCTTGTTTGATGTGTGTGTCTCTGTGTGTGCTTGTGTGTGTGTAGCTCACTCTTTGTGCATCTTGTGAATGTTTTGTCTCACAGGAAAACAACTGTGAATATTTTACTGGTCATCATCAAGCTAAATGTTGTACATACCCTTAGATTGGAAATATCATTCTATTTCTTTCTTTCTTACTTTTGCTCAGGCAAATGGCAAGCTTCCTCTGAGGCTGTTTCCTAGGCAATTTCCTTTCTGTGCACATCAATACTATTTTTAGATTTCAGATTGGATATAAAAAAATGATGCCCGCACAATGCTTGCATAAATAGAGCTAAAAGTAGTTTGAGAAATTTGACCCTCAGAAATGAACTTCATTTGTTTCCCATGAAATTCGTGCTGCCGGAGGGAACAAAGACAATTGTGTTTATGATTCTCAACATTTCCTCAAAAATTGAAGCAGTAAAGAAAGGCTGTATGTAAACTTATTTGTTAAATAGCACTGTTTTATTGATATCCATTTATTTAATAAAACCTTTTGTCCAATTCAGATGTAAAATATTCCATTAAGGAAAACTAGGAACGATAAGGGCTTCCCAGGTGGCACAGTGGTAAAGAAAGCGCTTGACAATGCAGGAGATGCAGGAGATGAGGGTTCAATTCCTGGGTCAGGAAGATCCCCTGGAGAAGGAAATGGCAACCCACACCAGTATTTTTGCCTGGAAAATGCCATGGACAGAGGAGCCTGCAGGTCTATAGTCCATAGGGTCCCAAAGAGTTGGACATGACTGAAGTGACTTAGCACACATAGGAAAGATAAAGTAGGGAGGAGAGTTTAGGTACCACCCCTGAAAACTAAAGTGATGAAAGTGGAGAAGACCAGCATCCAACATGGATTTCCAGTAAATGACATGACATCACAAATCCCAGAGAATCAAACTTACATGCCAATCAAACAGACTGAGGAAAAGGCTGACTTATTCCCTCCATTGATGTTTCTAAAAGAATCCAGAAACCAGAGAAAGTAGCTTTTGATGCACATGCAGCGCAGGGACTGGTGGGGCTGAATGAGGAGCCAAAGGCACAAAATCTAATAAGGTCTCCATTCTCAGTAGGGCTTCCCAGATGGCACAGTGGTAAAGAATGCACCTGCCAATGTAGGAGATGCAAGACCCTTGGGTTTGATTCCTGGGTTGGGAAGATACCCTGGAGGAGGAAATGGCAACCCACTCCAGTATACTTGCCTGAAAAATTCCATGGACAGAGGTGCCTGGTGGGCTACAGCTCAAGGAGTCTCAAAGAATTGCATATGACTGAGTGACCAAGCGCACACACACACACACACACACACACCCCACTCTCAGTGTTGTACAATGCACACCCCTGGCATCCCGGACCTCAGTCCCAGCCCTTTGCATATGTGAATGAAAGCAAGAGCAGAGCTTACTACAATGAAGTATCACCTCACACTGGTCAGAATGGCCATCAGTCAAAAAGTCTACAAACAATGAATGCTGGAGAGGGTGTGGAGAAAAAAGAGAACCCTCCTACACCGTTGGTAGGAATGTAAATCGGTGCACCCATCATGGAGAACAGTATGCAGTTTCCTTTAAAAACTAAAAATAGAGCTACCATAAGGTCCAGCAATCCCCTCTTGGGCATAGATCCTGAGAAAACGATCATTCAGAGAAGTACATGCACCCCAGTGTTCACTGCAGCATCATTTACAATAGCCAAGACATGGAAGCAATATAAATGTTCATCAACAGATGAATGGATAAAGCTGTGCTTCATATACACAATGGAATACTACTCAGCCATAAAAAAGAGTGAAATAATGCCACTTGAAGCAACATGGATGGACCCAGAGCTTATCATATTAAGTGACATAAGTTAGACAAAGACAAACATAATATGATATCACTTATATGTGGAATTTAGAAAAAAAATGATGTGAATGGACTTATTTACAAAACAAAAACAGACTCACAGACATAAAAAACAAACATGGTTACCAAAGGGGAAAGGAAAGGAAAATAAATTAAAAGTTTGGGATTAACAGATACACACTACTATATATAAAATTGATAAACAACAAAGACCTACTGTATAGCACAGAGAACTATATCCAATATCTTGTAATAACCTACAATGGAAAAGAATCTGAAAAAGAATATATATAATATGTACAACTGAATCATTTTGCTGTACATGCGAAACTAACATGATACTGTAAATCAACTATACTTCAGTAAAAATAATTTTTTTAAAAAAAGAGCAGAGGTCATTGTTAATAAGAGCAGTGGCTACATTCTGTTACCTTCTTAAAAAATCATTTATTTATTTATTTTTGGCTGGGCTGGGTCTTCATTGCTGCGAGGGCTTTTCTCTAGTTGCTGCAAGTGGGGGCTACTCTCTAGTTGCGGTGCATGGGCTTCCCATTACAGTGACATCTCTTGTCACAGAGCAAAGGCTCAGTTGCTGCATGTGGGCTCACAAGTTGCAGTACCCAGGCTCGAGAGCACAGACTCAATAGTTGTGATGCACAAGCTTAGTTGCTCTGCAGCATGCGGGATCTTCCCAGACCAGGGATCAAACCCATGTCCCCTGCGTTGGCAGGTGGATTCTTTACCACAGAGACACCAGGGGTAAAGTCCCTGGTCTTTTACATATGTCTACTCTCAGGCCACAAACAAGTGATGATCACTGAACTTTACCAAGGACTTACAAAAGAAATACTCTCAAATCCTTTCTAAACCAAGAGGCTATTTCCCCAGAGATAATGAGTAACATCCACGAATTCTAGGTTTATTGGGTTAGCACTGAGCTGGTCCCAAAAAGTGTGCAAAAATATCCTATGAGCTTCCCAGGATCCCTTGGAGTTTATCTAGAGGCACATTTTGGCTTCCAAACCCAGCTGCCTTTGCTCTCTCTGATACCTGCTTAGAAAGGGATCCCGCCAGACCGCCACAAATGAAGCTCTGTTAAATCATCCCCTATTGCTGATCAAACTCACGGCTCCACCATTCAAAAAACAGAAGGCATAAAGGTGAATACAAACATGAGAAAGGAGTTCACATCTGGTCCTGCAGCCTCTCCATGTAGTCTCTGAAGCCCTGGGACTCCCCCAGCCCCATATCTGGGCAGACCCACTGGATGTTGTCATCACTGTCAAACAGGATGGAGTTGGTGTAGGGGCCGCCGTCCTCTGGGAGGATGGTGGTGTAGGAAGTAAACTTGACCCTCTTCCCCTTGGGGCCCGTGGAACTCAGAGGGTCGTTTTTCATGTCTTTCTCACAGACATAGTCAGAAGGTCTGAGCAGCTGACTATGGAAAGTCTTCTGGGAACCGCCATTCAGAAGGAAGTTCCTCTCCTCGAACTGCAGCCCCCTGTCAATCATGGTGGTGCACTCCTCCGACGGGAGGGTCACGTCCACCGGGTTCTCTAGAAGCTCCACGTCGTTCCCCAGCCAGACCCAGTCATGGGAATGGGGGATGTTGCCTTGCTCGCTCATGGTGAATCTTCTGTGTCTGTATATCCATTTCATACAACTCCATTCATTATCCTGGTATAAATAATGTGTATAACCCCATGATTGGGAGGAACAAATGTGTATACTCTGATGGATGCAGTTGGTTATATGTGAACTAACTGAATGTCACAGAGATGAATTTGACTTTGAATCTTCTAAAAATGGTTTAAAAGATCACAGGATACCTCTGAATCACTTCTGGGTGCAGTCCATCAGGCTACTCCTGGAGATAATATCACCTCAAGCATCCTTTATTAGGAAGACAAGCTTCTCTGAAGCAGCTGAGAAAAGAGGTATTATGCAGATAGGTATGCTTGAAAGACTCAATGACCTTGGTATAACTGAAATGGATTTGCTACAAGATTAATGATGGAGCAGAGGTTTCAAGTTGTCCATAATTAATACAAGCCAACAGATACTTAGGTGCCTGTTAGCGACACTGGCTTAAGCAGGGGAAATAGAATTTTCAAGTATCAATTATTACTTATTTTAGAAAAGAGAAGACGTGTGATCTTTAGTTGTGGTCTGAGGCAGTCTTCTTCCCACGGATAAGTGCACGCATCCTAATTTGCTTCAGTCATGTCTGAATCTTTGTGACCCCATGAACCATAGCCTGCCAGGCTTCTCTGTCCATGGGATTCTCCAGGCAGGAATAATGAAGTGGGTCACCATGCTCTCTTCCAGGGGATCTTCCTGACCCAAGGATCGAACCTGTGTCTCTTATGTCTCTTGCACTGGCAGACAGGTCCTTTTCCACGAAAGCCATCTGGGAAGCCCCTTTTGCACAGAAAACCTGCCACAATCTGATAGTTGGGACACGTGGTCAGTGCGTAAAAGCTTATAAGAGGGAAATTTATCCAACTTACTGAGTACTTCTCCCAGAGACAGGATAAGAAGCAGGAAGAAGTTTCAAGAATCACTACTCCAAGCTATGAGCCCCGGCTCTACTGATCTCCTTTGAGAAGCAGTCACAACTGTGCAAGGACAAAAGAACTCTGGAATCTTACCTGCTGTGGGGCTTGAAGAATGTCCTGTGCAGCTGCTATTGAGATGATGGCTCTTTCGTCCAATCTGTGAGACTGCAGGGAAACAGACAAGCTGGCCCCCAGCTGCACACCCAGGTCCATGATGGTGATGTGGTCATCTAGGACGGTCACTGTCTTCTCAGCCAGGATGGAGTCAGAGAGAGGCAACAGAACCTGTAGAAACTCTCGTTTCTGCTCCTCACAACACTAATGAGAAAAAAGGAAAGAAAAAGGTAGAATACCTACAGAAGTAAATGGAAGAGGAGCCCTTTATAATCAAGGGCTATGAGCTCATGGTCATCAAGGAGTTAACTTCTTCCATTTGATGGGGTTATAGCATCTGTAAAACAACCAGGAAATGTGCATCTGTTATCTAGGTACTTCAGGGAGGAACTAGAGATTCTGTGATTGCCATATGACTGGTTTAATGTTTGAGTTCTTACCAGTTTTCCTAGCCCAAATCCAATATTTGTCACTACATAGCCACATCCTTTCAATCATTAATTCTTGAGCCTGGCTTTTGTAAGTCAGTGGAGACTTGGGAGACTGCAGCTTTTCCACAAACAAGAGGCAGACTGAGACATGGGGGAAGGGTCTGTCCCAGGAAGGCCCCACAGGGTCCTGGTCAGTTACAGACTTGCACCAGGGCCCTCATTGTTACAGGCACCCCCTCCCTTTCTCCTCCTCCTCCCTGTCTTCACTCTCTGGTGGTCTTGGGAATCAAACAAAACCAAAATGAGCATAATAAGTATCTTCAATTTTCTAGTGATGGTGGGACTCTACAGAGTAAAATGTCTGGGCAGGGCTCCTCTCCTGATCAGAAAGGCCCATCACTGATTTCTTTACCAATCTCTTCAGTCATCAGGCACTAATTACTGCTTCCTGTCCAGAATCTAGAAGACAAAGACACGGTCTCCAGCCTCCAGTTTGGTTTTGCTCAAGTGAAAGATACAGCGTCAGACAAGCCATTACAGGATGAAAAGGATGAGTCCGTGGTCCCTTAATTTTTTTACATGTTAGAATCCCTTGGTGGGAGGCTCAACATCCCACTGCTATTTCAGCCCATGGCACTTCAATTAGGATGTCTTGGGGTTGGAGCCAAGAATCCATACATCTTAAAGTAACGATTTTATTTATTGGCGGCACATGCACATGGCATGTGGGATCTAGTTCCATGACCAGGGATCAAACCCATGCCCCCTGCATTGGAAGCACAGAGTTTTAACCACTGGATAACCAGGGAAGTCCTGGGAATCCATTGATTTTAAAGAGTCCTTGTTGATTCCTGTGTGAAATAAACCTTGGGAACCACTAGTTTGAGCTCCAGAATGAAACAAACCCAATTCCTTGACAAGGTCCACTCTGACTCAAAGGACTTGAGCACCCAATCCTTATGTAAAATCCTTATGTACCTCTCACGTGGATTTTGTATCTAATAGCATTAGGGAAATAACACAGGCCATGTGTTTGGTCTGATGATGGCATGTAGCGCTCAACAGAATTTCAGAATGATGGTTATTAAGGATGCTAGGAGGGAATTTCACAGGGTTCAGCATAGGCTCTGCAGGACACAGAGAAAGAATGACTCTCTGGATCTTAGGGAACTACTTGCGGGGGAGGAAACGGGCTTGCTAGTAATGACAAACCCCCCATGTCACCTCCATGGCTCTGAACTGGTGACAAAACACAAAAGATTACAACAAAAGATGCTCCTATGCCTTTTATAGCTTAAATTCTAAGGGTTTAGGGAGATGGGAGACAAAACAATGGATGACGACTAAAATATCTATTTATGAACTTCCATGGTGGTCCAGTGGTTAAGAATCTGCCTGCCAATGCAGGGGACACAGATTCAATCCCTGGTCCAAGAAAATCCCATATGCTGTGGAGTAACTAAGCCTGCGCGCCACAACTACCAAGCCCAGGTGCCTAGAGCTTGTGCTCTGAAAAAAAGTAGACCCCACTCCACTGCAATTAGAGAAAGTCTGCATGTGGCAACAAAGGTCCAGCACAGCCAAAAATAAATGGATACATAAATAAAATTAAATTTAAAAAATTAAAAAATATATCTATTTATATCATGATGTCACAAACAGCCTGTAACATGTCATCAGCTCTTGGGGGGAATATTCCTGGCTACATCATTGTTATTATTTCCTATATAGACTGTATTTCTAACCCGGGGGCTTTTTCCAGTTGCCCTTTGTCTCCCAGAGGGCATCGGGACCCCCACTAGCACCCGCAGCCTGGACAACTCTCCCTCACCTAGCAGAACTCTGGTCTCATCTATCTTTTTCAATCCGTACATCTGCCCAGCAGCGAGATGAGCAGAGCGGCCATTCGCAGGAAGCTCCGTCTTCTCCAATAATAGCGTCCACTTAAGAGGCTGTTAGATTCCATGAACATAAACGCTCTTCTCTCTAATTCACTTTTTGTTTATGCAACAGGACGGGTGCTTTATCTTTTCCTTTCAGCCTGTCTTCTGCCTCAAAAAATCAGATACTCAGCCGCAGGCAGTTATCAGCTCTCTCATGATGCTCCCATGCTGGGGAATTCATTGCCTCCGAAATGCTTGATTCTCAGACCTGATAACTATTTCGAAAGTCAAGGCAAAGCAATAACAACAAAAAGCACTTATTTGTGGTGGTATTTGGGAAAGTTTCCTTCTTTTTCTCCCTCTCAGGGTGTTAATACTATACGTCTCTTTATAGACTCTGCAATACCCGTAATGGAAAAGAGAGATGATAAAAGCAAATTTATGTCACCATCGTTTGTTCTGTGACAATGTTACGAAAGGGGCTCATGGCAGGCTATTCCAAAATGCGCCAAGGTGGCATATTGATTATTCTGAATTAAAGTTACTTGAGAAACAGCTGGTGTAAGAAGGGTGCTCTTACCCTTTCTTCTGTCTCCTTGAAAGCAGGAAATAAATCTCCCTTGTGAAAGGTACCCTCCCTTTACCAAGAGGTAGAAACACATCCCTATCACTGAAGAGGAGGAATTCAGGATCCAGAAGGCTGTATAAACAAAACTTGTAACATTTTCACTAATTTACCAGCCCAAGCTCAAATTTGTCTTGTCAATTTTTCACAAATGCATTGTTTCTCTGCCTAAAAAGTATGAACACTGCCTCTTTTGGTTACTTTTTTGGGTTTCCCTGATAGCTCAGTTGGTAAAGAATCTTGCCTGCAATGCAGGCAGCCCCAGTTTGTTTCCTGGGTTGGGAAGATCCGCTGGAGAAGGGATAGGCTACCCACTCCAGTATTCTGGTTTGGAGAAATCCATGGTCCATATAGTCCATGCGGTTGCAAATAGTCGGACACGACCGAGCGACTTTCACTTTCACTTTGAGCCTCATATTTCTATGAACTCCCATCCGCATGACATTCAAATCTTATTTTCTCTGTCTCATAGCCATTTAATTCTTAGAGCAGCCAGAATAACCCAGAAGGGAAGGTGAGAATGTTTGCCTTCCCGCCACAATCAAGCAGCAGCAAGCACACCGCTCTGATCTGGTCTATCCTGTTTCTTTTTTAGTTTGGCTGCGCTGGGTCTTCATTGCTGCCCTCCGGCTTTCTCTGGTTGCAGCGAGCAGAGGCAGAGGCTACCCTCTAGTTGTGGTGTGTGTTGCTTCTCAGTGAGGTGGCTTCTCTGGTTGTGGTTAAGAGACTTAGCTGCTCTGCATCACATAGAATTATCTGGGAGCAGGGATCAAACCCATGTCTCCTGCATTGGCAGGTGGATTCTTAACCACTGGACCACCAGGGAAGTCCCAGGCTACCTTGTTTCTTGATAGTTTTTGAATAAAATAAACCTATGAGAACACTTTCCAAAGGAAGCACCTGGATAACAAGCCTAAACAGTATTGACCACTCACTCCCTCCTATTTTCAGCAGCGATGACACATTATCCTAGAATTTGTGTTAGACATTATTCTTCCTCCAAACCGGGAAATTCTTCCCCACTGGTCCACCCTGATACTCAGCTGCAAGGGAAACGGCTGTGTTTCCTTGTGTTTGTGCAAGTGTGCTTCTGGACTATATGGAAAATCACAGAGGGGATTTGCCTGGCAGTCCAGTGGTTATGACTCTGAGCTTTCACTGCAGGGAGTGTAGGTTCAATCCCTGGTCTGGGAACAGAGATCCTACATTCTATGCAGCACAGCTGAAAGAAAAAAAAAGAAGATCAGAAGCAAGAGAAAAGTTATTTACAGTGTGTGCATGCATGCTCAGTTATGTCTGACTCTTTGTGACTCCACAGATTGTAGCCCACCAGGATCCTCTGTCCATGGGATTCTCCAGGCAAGAATACTGGAGTGGGTTGCCATGCCCTTCTCCAGGGGATCTTCTCAACCCAGGGACCGAACTCCTGTCGCTTGGGTCTCCTGCATTATAGGCTTTTACAGTACTGTTGGTGTTAGTGGTAAAGAATTCACCTGCCAAAACAGGAGACATGGGTTCGATCCCTGAGTCAGGAAGATCCCATGGAGAAGGGAATGGCAACCCACTCCAGTGTTCTGGCCTGGAGAATTCCACGGACAGAGGAGCCTGGCGGGCTATAGTCCATGGGGTCACACAGAGTCGGATACAACTGAGCGACTTTCTCTTTCACTTCACTTTCAAGAATAGACTAGTATCCATATAAATTTTACACATTCATGACATATCTTTCTCTTAGTTTTCTCAATATTTCTAGGCTACATGGTTTGTCTGCAAGTTTTTTTCAAATTGTCACAAATCTCAAAAAAAAAAAAAACCTTCAAACGTATTAAAAAAAATAATCCACATACTAGTGGAACTGCATAGTCCAAACCTGTGATGTTCAAGGGTCAAATGTATATGTAGTATGTGTGTGTAGTATATGTGTATAGTAATGATATATATTGATATAATAGATAATGTATATTGTAGATATGTGATATACTATATAGTAATATGTATAGCAATTATATATAATTTTTATGTATGTTTAATGGATTATTGTGAATTTCATGTGCATTTTCTACTTATATAATATACAAGCAATTGATATTTATATGTATTATATATGTATCTTATATATTTGTGGTAAATAATTTATATGTATGTTTTATAGATTGTATATGTCATTCATTATATATATACAATGTGAATATTTTATATTTATATGCATTATATGCATCATGTGCATGTGAGCATGCTAAGTCGCTTCAGTCATGTCCAACTCTGTGAGACCCCATGGACTGTAGCCCGCCAGGCTCCTCTGTCCATGGGATTCTCCAGGCAAGAATACTGGAGTGGGTTGCCATGCCCTCCTCCAGATGCAACACAGATATGCACTATATATATACCGTGTATACATATACATTTACTGATAGAATCATTGGAACAACAATATGGAGCAGTACTATCATTCCCAATAGCATATGAGAAAGTGAAGAATAGAAGGGTTAAGTACTTGTCTTGGGCCACTGAGCTCTAAGTAGCAGAATCAGGATGACCACTCAGCAGGTCATTTCCAGCACCTCCCTCTCCATGGTTACACCACCTCCAGCAAATGTGTGTTGACTTCAATAAGTAGTAAAAGCAAAATGATAGAAGAAAGCGCCAGTGGGTCAACAGAGCATGAGTGAATGGACCTAAGAACCTGTCCCTAATGCTTGCACTAACTCTGTCTGACTCTCTGTGAACCTATGGCCCGTAGCCCTCCAGGCTCCCCTGTCCATGGGCTTCTCCAGGCAAAAATACTGGAGTGGGTAACCATGTCCTCCGCCAAGGGATCTTCCCGACCCAGGGATCGAACCCATGTCTCATGTCTCCTGCATTGGCAGGAGGGTTCTTCACCACTAGCGCCACCTGGGAATCCAAGAAATGAACCCAAAGAAGTTAAATAATATTCTCAAGTCAAGTTGCTAGAGGTTGACAAAGCCTGACTTTTGAGTACATGCCCCCCATCACTACCTTCTGGCTTCTCTCACCACAAACGGGTGGCATATCAGAGCCATCAGAACCCCAAGCTCAGGTTGTCACCCCCTATGGATACTGCTTCCCTGAGGCCTGGGTCCCACCTTTACCAAAAGTCCTGGGACACAGAGAATGGGCCCAACATCCTCTCTCTGGTTCCTCTCCTTTTGTCCGAGGATCCCAGACCCCTCCATCTTCTGATCTGGCTCAGCTCTGTGTCTAAGATCTCAACCTGCAGGAGGAGTCTGGGCTCCCAGACGGTGACCTCTAACTGCTGGGTGAAGGTCACAGTTGTGCTCACTCTACTCTTCATCTCCCTCCTGTTCACAAAAATGGAATCACAGACTTTGGAAGCGGCAGGTGGTGGGGAGGGCTGTCTCGAGATGTGCCAGCAGAGAAAAAAATAAAAACAGGAGCAGAAATCCACAACAAGGAAGGTTCATGAAACTACAAGGGCTCTGATTTATAAGTCATCAAGACAACTGGAGAAGACATATCTAACATGTTTTCATGCACTAGTTAGTGACAAATGATGATAAATATATTACAGAAAAAGCATGTTATCCTAATCAATCATAACTCACAAAACTGTAAGCCTCACTTAATGGAAGTATATAATCTCTTTAGCCTCTTTGTATGTGTATATATGTGCATATAAGTGTGTGTGTGTGTGTATGTATTTGTGTGTATGTGTATGCATGTGTGTATATATGTGTTTATTTGTGTGTAAGTGTTTGCTTGTGTTTATATGTATATGTGTATGCATGTGTGTATATATGTGTATATTTCTGTGCTTATCTGTGTATGTGTATGGATGTGTGTGTGTATGTATATTTCTGTATGCATGTGTATTCCTTACCAGATGTACTCAGTCCTTCATAAATCAAATCTCAGATTCATTCAAATTTTATGCTTGGGCCATTTCTGACAATTCCTAAGTGTTGACCATATGGAACTAAAATAGTTTTATGCCAACCATAAACAGGATCCTTTAACAAATTGAAACAGTAGAATTTTTTGACAGATTGAAATTCTACTAGGCTAAGTGCTCAACAAAGGCTTTTAAAAAAGGAGTGTAGGTATTTTTAACTCCTTGAAACTGTAATTCTGCAGAATGAAAGTGATGGATAACATTTTCACTATGGCCTTTGTCTTCAGCCTTCTGAGAGCTGTCTAATCATAGGTTAAGGATGAAATAAGTAAGGCCCCGTTTTACTTCACATCTTCCTGTTGAACAGACACTCCATTTTATGACTTTTCAGGCCCTCAGGAAATAGCACAAAGGTACATGGACGGAGGAAACGCATGAACAATTATACTTCCCATGAAAAAGATGCCAGATGCAAGAAAAGTTCTCCCCAGAATCACAAGCAAAAATGGGTCCCTCAGCCTTATTTTTCAAAAACATAAATGGAGGCCCAAAAACATGACAAGGCTAGATCCAGATAGCCAGATACTTTCAGAGACAATGTCAGATTTGGGCTGTTCACAGAGCTCCCCATTGTCATGAACCATTATTCCAAATCTCTCTAAAGCTCTCAAAACTTTTAACAGACTTATAATAAGGTCCAGAATAGTCACTAGACTAGAGATTCTGTCTCTTTTGGTCACTGGTGTATCCAAGGTACCTCAAGCATTGTCTAGCACCTAGGAGGCACTTCACAAATGTTTACTGAATCACAAGTTTTAACAAAAGATACAGAAAAAAATAAATGTCAGAAGATGGAATTGTGCAGATGCAAGAACACCCATGAGAAAATACAAAGAACAGGTGGTCTTTCAAATGTTTTCTTCATGTATCTTCCTCTCCTATTTCAGAGCTACTCCTAGATATTCAATGTGACTATTTAATCAAGACCTGGCTATGGTCTAATGAAAGCATCTAACCCCAAAGAACCCATCTGTGAGTCCTACACTCTTGTTTGCTCTCCAAAGACCAGATACTGGGATGCCCCATTCCCTTTATTTTCCAGTTATTTACTCCAATATCTCAGATTCACTAAAGTAATATGAAGATTACAGTATTTTTTAAGATAAAAATAGCAAAGGAACATCTAGTTAACAGAAAACACAAAACATTTGCAATCATACTAAAAGATACCTAATAACACTACTATTCAAAAACATGTAATCAAGGACTTTCCTAGTGGTCCAGTAGTTAAGACTCTGTTCTTCCAATGCAAGGGGTGCAGGTTCAATCCCTGGTCAGGGAACTAAGAACCCACATGCTATGCGTCAAGGCCAAGAAAATTTCTTAAAAATGCAATCAGACATTCTGAACATACAATTTTCTAGATTTATAAAATGTGTTAAATAATCCAGGTTGGTTTCTAAGCAGAGGTGTGCTAATCCTGGCTCATTTTGGTTCACAAGAGGTGATAGTTAAATTGTCAAAAATAATTTGCAGGATTCCTCTAAAGCAAAATTAAATTGTCAAAAATAATTTGCAGGATTCCTCTAAAGCAAAAGAATTCATGTCAACTTCTGAAGTGTTAAACTATTTATTTTCCAATGGAATATTCCACAAACCATAAGTAAATCCTTTAATGTATTTGGTATTTAGATAGTAATCTCCAGACCTTTAAAATAAAAAGAAAAAATATATATACTTGTTTGTTTTAATGTTATACATATTATGCGAGTGAAAGTGAAAGTCGCTCAGTCGTGTTTGACTCTCTGTGATCCCATGGACTGTATGGAATTCTCCAGGCCAGAATACTGGAGTGGGTAGCCTTTCCCTTCTCTAGGGGATCTTCCCTACCCAGGGATCGAACCCAGGTCTCCTGCATTGCAGGCAGATTCTTTACCAGCTGAGTCACAAGGGAAGCCCTATGTATATTATATACAGATATAATTATACACATATAGATAATATATAGATGCAATACGTTATAGTTAGAAAATTATATTAAGAACATTAATAGCTGCTATAGAATATATTTATTTACTGTTTTAAGTACATATAATACAGATAAAATATGTGATATACTATATATATATTATCAGTTCAGTTCAGTTGCTCAGCTGTGTCCGAGTCTTTGTGACCCCATGGACTGCAGCATGTCAGGTCTCCCTGTCCATCACCAACTCCCAGAGTTTACTCAAACTCATGTCCATTGAGCTGGTGATGCCATCCAACCATCTCATCCCCTGTCATCCCCTTCTCCTCTTGCCTTCAATCTTTCCCAGCATCAGGGTCTTTTCCAATGAGTCAGTATATATAATATAAATTCTTAAGAAAGGCTACTGAAAAGCAACTCAGTCTCCCTCTTAGTAAAAGCACATCAGTAAAGACAAAATGTTTGGGGGAAACATGGGTTGTGTGTCATCCTGCTTTTGTGGATGTCACCGTCCAGGAGCATCCAACAGACAAAGCATCCTGGCCCATCCATTTAGTATCACAAGACTGTTAGAAGGGAGCAGAGAGAGGCATTCTGATAACTGTTCATACTTCCCTTGAGCTTGCCCACCTCATCCATGCCATTGGCTATTTCCAAAATAGCCAGGCATGTGAATTATACCACATTAAAAAGGTCACTCTGACAGAGCCATTAATTGTTTTTTAGAGCAGATCTGAGGGATTTAAAACCTCATTATTATGTCCAGGTTTGTAAAAAGGATAATCTTAGCAGGATTTCCAGTAAGAGCTAAAAATGGAATGAATGACCATCCTTTGTTTTCTTAAAAGCCTGTGATGCTGACAAAGCTGAGCCTAACAGCCACTCCTTCAGGCTCCTTATTGAGAATCCTTCATTCCATCCTCTTCAAGTTAACTTGGTCCTTGTGCTGCAGCAGTCCCAGGAATCATAGATGATACAACACATCCAACCAGAGAAAGGGGTGCCTTTGTGTCTCTTCGTAAATCCAGTAAGTCTTTTCCAGAAGCACCGTCCCTCATTGTGCTGATTCCTGTATTTCCATTCTTATATCCATCACTGGCAAGAAGGACAAGAGTAAAATGACCGGAAGCATATGATTTTTTTGAGAAATGTGATTGGGGTAAGTGGTTTTTTTTTTAAGAAAATAAGAAAGTGTGTATGTATGTTGGAGCATATAAACATAGTCATGCAGCAAGTCTCCAATAATATCTGTGTCTGATATGAATGATGACACAGTCCCAGTCAAGGGAAGTTCTGGAGAAAAAGTATTCCAAGTAAATGGAGCAGCAGTTGTAAAGCAGTCCTTTCATATCTGCATAGTCAAAGCTATGGTTTTTCCAGTAGTCATGTATTGATGTAAGTGAGTGAAAAGTGAAAGCCACTCAGTCGTGTCCGACTCTTTGTGACCCCATGGACTATACAGTGCATAGAATTCTCCAGGCCAGAATACTGGAGTGGGTAGCCTTCCCCTTCTCCAAGGGATCTCCCCAACCCACGGATAGAACCCAGGTCTCCCACACTGCAGGCGGATTCTCTACCAACTGGGCCACAGTGGAAGCCCAAGAATACTGGAATGGGTAGCCTATCCCTTCTCCAGGGGCTCTTCCCAACCCAGGAATTGAACTGGGGTCTCCTGCATTGTAGGCGGATTCCTTACCAACTGAGGTACCAGGGAAGCCCTGATAAGATGTAAGAGTTGGACCATAAAGAAGGCCGAACGCTTTCCAAATGTGGTGCTAGAGAAGACTCTTGAGAGTCTTTTGGACAGCAAAGAGATCAAACCAGTCAATCCCAAAGGAAATCAACCCTGAATATTCATTGGAGGGACTGATGTTGAAGCCAAAGCTCCAATACTTTGGCCAACTGGTGCAAAGAGCTGACTCACTGGAAAAGATCTGTTACTGGGAAAGACTGAGGGCAGGAGAACGGGGTGACAGAGGATGAGATGGTTCGATGGCATCATCAACTTCATGAACATGAGTTTGATCAAACTCTGGGAGATAGTAAAGGACAGGAAAACCCGGCATGCTGCAGTCCATGAGGTCGCTAAAAGTAGGACATGACAGTGACTGAAAAACAACAATCTGCATTTTATTCACAGACACAGCTCCAACAGGAAATCAGATAGATCTTGCATCCAAAGGGGCAAATATGACCTTTTGACATAGAAATGAGCCCTATTTGTATCACATCAACCATTGCCTGTGTCATTGGAGGGACTGATGTTGAAGCTGAAACTCCAACACTTTGGCCACCTGACGCCAAGAGCTGACTCACTTGCAAAGACCCTGATGCTGGGAAAGATTGAGGGCAGGAGAAGGGGACAACAGAGGATGAGATGGTTGGAGCATCATCAACTCGATGGACATGGGTTTGGGTGGACTCCGGGAGTTGGTGATGGACAGGGAGGCCTGGCGTGCTGCGGTTCATGGGGTCGCAAATAGTCGGACACGACTGAACTGACTGACTGAACCATTGCCTGTGTGTGGGGGGGATAGGGGAGAATGGAAGGGCAGTAGACACATAGAACAAATGTCATAGTCAGCAGTCTGTCATTGAGCTAAATGATACCTGCAGGGTTCTCTGAGTCTCAAGGACAATGAGAAACAAACGTAGGGCATCTAATGTTGAGAGAACTGAAGGACACGTGAAATTCGATAGGAAAAGTTAATGGTTTATGTCATCTGACTTTGTGAACACATGTGAGATGATCTACAAATATTATTTAGCAAAAGCTGTCTTTGAATATTGCTTTCCTCCAAGATCTTGCCACTGTATTACTTTAGAGCAATAGCAGCAGCAAGAGACACTTCAGAGGAAAGTATCTTTCATGTGTGGGTCTCATAAGAAATATCCATTGCTTTCTTTTCCATTTAGAAGAGAAGCAAGAATTTAATAAGTGTGATTCCTTTTGCAGAGTCTTCCACTGTATTAACCTTTCTCAACTAAGGGACACCTGGTCTTACATAATAATTCCTCCTTGTGAGCCTGCTCTCAGCATGAGAAATGTAGAGCTATGCAGAAAAGCTCCTGAATCAGATGTTTCTCACACATACGCCAAAAATGCATAGGTCTATATGAAGATCTATGCAAACTACATAAAAACCCTTTACTAATCAATTTTCCTGAGAATGAGGTATTTCACATCTTTACAGAGTTTTGCAAAGTGAATGCTTAGAGTTTGACACTTAGGGAGAACCTACATCTTTTTTTTTTTGTTTTGCCTTGTATTCAACTAAACCCTGTAGTAAGAGTAGGGGTAATAATCACTACCCTATATGGAGTGCTCATTATGAATTGGGCATGATTCCTAGAACTTAATATATACTGCGAAGGAAAAATGTTGCCAGTCACTTCAGTAAACATAGGCCACTGCAGCCATCAAGCCACTATTGTAAACCCAGAAATTTAGGATGGAAACAAACAAGTGGCCAGCTGCTAAGCCCTCAGGCACTGCAGCCACCCTCAAAAGTGACTCTAAGGGGATTCAGGATGGAGAAAAGCAGGATACTGGTCCTAGATGGTTAAGGTTCATAACAAGGGAATGATTTCAATGAGTCGACTCTTGTATCTTCCCATCAATAGAAAAGTGCTATATTTATTAACTTGAGATATCCATTTTTCTTTAATAAACAGTAATCTTTTGACGGGCTTCCCCAGTGAATAACAGGTTTTTATAATAGCTGATTAATAGGTTTTTTTAATGGCTATCTTAAGAGGTTTGCTTCATACACAGAAGCTCAAAGGTACTAGACAAGAAAGCAAAGGTGAATACTTTTAACCAAAGGTACCTCTTCCTCAGTCTTATCAAAGTACCAGAGAATTTTTTGGCAGTAGATGCCTCAAAACTTTCTTAGACCAGCCTCTGCACACCACCTGTAAGCACCAAACCAACCCTTCTTTGGCAGTTTTAAAACTCATGGAAGACACTCTTTTGCCCTGAGAAGGGGTCTGAAAGTATTAAAGAACTCACTATGTAAAAGTACAGAGTGGAGGAATTGAGGTGTTTTTGCAGCATTTGAACAAGTCTAGAATTGCTTCCCAGGTGGCTCAATGGTAAAGAATCTGTCTGCAAATGCAGGAGATGTAGGTTTAATCCCTGGGTCATAAGATCACCTGGAGAAGGAAACTGCAACCCACTCCAGTTATTCTTGCCTGGGAAATCCCATGGACAGAAGAGCCTGGCAGGCTAGAGTCCATGCGGTCACAAAAGAGTCAGACATGACTGACTGGCTATAACAAAAACAAGAACAATCTTTTGACATTCCAACTACCTGGTCTTTGCTACAAAAACTGTGTGTTTTTTTTAGTTTTTTTAAAGGAAACTCCATACTGTTTTCCATAGTGGCTGTTATCAATTTACGTTCCCAGCAACAGTGCAAGAGGGTTCCCTGTTCTCCACATCATATGTAGCATTTATTGTTTGTAGATTTTTTGGTGATGGGAGCACAGGGGGTTCTGCTGGGTGCTCTGTGATGACCTGCAAGGGTGGGATGAGGGCAGTCAAGAGGGAGGGAATATATGTAGTCATATAACTGATTCATTTCACTGCACAGTAGAAGCTCACACAACATTGTAAAGCAACTATACTCCAGTTTAAAAATAAATAAAGTTAGTTCAATTAAAAAACAAAAACTCCTATATACGATGGCTCCTTCATTACCTCTTCAGAGCAGTCCCTCAGACCTGTCTTAGAGGCTGTGTCTCAGATTTAAGTCCTCAATCTGATGAATAAAACATAATTCTTAAGTTTTAGGTTGTGCTTTTTATTTCAATCAACAATAGCTGCATAATCCTCACAGGAATTCTGCAAAGTATTCTTATTCTTATAATGCAACAAATGAGGTGCAGAGAAAAAATTCCAATTGGTCCAGGGTACAGAACTATAGAGACAGAACTAGGATTTGAACACATAGTTATCTGAATGCAAAACCACTGTTCTTAGCAAATTTAGTTTAATACCTGAGTACAAATGCCCAAGGAGAAGACAGAACTGTCAGCTTTGGCAGTGATTTGAACCACGGAATCTTGAGCCTTCTGGGCTCTCCTGCTGCCTGGCTATGTCCCAGATCTCACACTCATTCTCCTAAAACTACACATATACAAAATAAATAGTAATTAGTTAAACTAATTGGGGTTCCTTATGAGAAATCACATTTTTAGTAAGAAAAATTAACTTTGATTTTCTTCCCCTGGTACAAAAAGTGTCTCTTTTTCTTACAGAATTGACTCCAGAAAACTTGTAATTGCTTTCTCTGCCTCCTTTGAAGTGTATGGGAATGTTTTCAAAACTAAATAAGCGTTTGTCTACAACTCAGGAATGTCTTCTTTTTTTTCAGTGTTAATAGCAAGATAACACCTCTATCTCCCAATTTCTGTGGGAGGGGCTTTGTAACTTCCACTGACACCTGCCTCCAGGTTGTAAACCCACCTTCCATCTTAAAAATATGAAAAATTTATTTTTCTTAAAAAAATTTTTATTGGAGTATAATTGTTTACAATGTTGTGTTAAGTATCTGCCATGCAGAATCAACTATATGTATACATGTATCTCCTCCCTCTTGAATTTCCCTCCCACCTCCCCTCCTACCACTCTAGGTCATCACAGAGCCCCACGCTGAGCTCCCTGTGCTGCGAGAAATTTCTTTCTCCTTAAATAAAAGCAATTTGCAAGCACCAGTGAGGACCCTAATTAACAGGAGAGTTTAAGATGAAGTCCCTCTGACAAACAGTGCTACTGAATCCTTTTACTTACTGAACTGGTTATTGTTTATCTTGAGAACATATACAAGAACATAAACATATACCTGTTTAGCTCTATACAATGGTGAAATGAACGGCTTTCTGTCTTTGCAAGATATTAGTAATGAGCCTGTGATGTGCAGGCATTCTGGGTTAATACTTACTTGATAATAATTTTTCCCTTCTTCTGTTTTTGGGAGAGGTTTTCTGAGTTGGCAGAGATACAATTTTTCATTATATTTCCCCAAATCTCCCATGGGGGCTTGGCAGATGTACACAGACACTGGTTTTCATCTCAGATCTCTAACAAGGGTCAGCTGCTCACCTTAATTTGGGGCAGACAGAACTGTCTTCACAGCAGGGCTCCCTGACACCCTTCTCCAACCTCCAAAACCTCCATCAGACAGCAGAGAATGTTTTTTGATTCTGTTTGATGGGCTACTCCCAGGGGAAAACCAAGACTTTTTTAGTTGTTTTCCCCTAAAGAAAAAAGTCTACCCAAAACACTTTCAATAAGGCTTTACTCTTTCTAAAGCAGGTATCTTCCAAAAATTATCTCTTATCCAAATCTCAGAGCATCCTAAGTCCCAGACGATGACTCCACGCAAAGTTTAGCACTTACAAATTTGCAGAATGTTTTCACTTTAGCATTTCCACCCTAGACCTGGAGAACTTTTTAAATGCCACCCGTGGAAATTAGCAGGTCCCTCCCCAACCCCCTCAGTACAAAGGCCCCTCCAAGTCCCCTGCCTCTTGTTTATAGAAAAGCAACTGAGAGACTTCTTGGTGGTCCAGTGGTTTAGACTCCGAGTTTCTAATTCAAGGGGTGCAGGTTCGATCCCTGCTCAGAGAACTAAGATACGACATGCCTCGTGGTGTAGACAAAAAATAAAACAGAATCACACAGCTTTAAAAAAACTTCTTTCAAAAAGCACTGAATCTAATGGACCATAAAGAAAGCTGAGCACCAAAGAATTGATGCTTTTGAACTGTGGTGTTGGAGAAGACTCTTGAGAGTCCCTTGGACAACAAAGAGATCCAACCTGTCCATCCTGAAGGAAATCAGCCCTGAATATTCATTGGAAGGACTGATGCTGAAGCTGAAACTCCAATACTTTGGCCACCTGATGCGAAGAACTGACTCATTTGTAAAGAACCTGATGCTGGGAAAGATTGAAGGTGGGAGAAGGGGACGACAGAGGGTGAAATGGTTGGATGGCATCACCAACTCGATGGACATGAGTTTGAGCAAGCTCTGGGAGTTGGTGATGGACAGGGAAGCCTGGCGTACTGTAGTCCATCGGTCACAAAGAGCTGGACACGACTGAGGGACTTAACTGACTGAGACCTTGAGCCTTATTACATGCTCACTGTAACACACTGGCATCTAAACGACATACCTACCAGAGCCATGGCAGTTCTGAAGAACTAAAGAGCCTCTTGATGAAAGTGAAAGAGAGTGAAAAAGCTGGCTTAAAGCTCAACATTTAGAAAACTAAGATTATGGCATCCAGTCCCATCACTTCATGGCAAACAGATGGGGAAACAATGGAAACAGTGAAAGACTTTATTTTTTTGGACTCCAAAATCACTGCAGATGGTGACTGCAGCCATGAAATTAAAAGATGCTTGTTCCTTGGAAGAAAAGCTGTGACAAACCTAGAAAGCATATTAAAAAGCAGAGACATTACTTTGCCAACAAAGGTCTGTCTAGTCAAAGCTATGGTTTTTCCAGTAGTCATGTATGGATGTGAGAGTTGGACTATAAAGAAAGCTGAGCACCGAAGAATTGATGCTTTTGAACTGTGGTGTTGGATAAGACTCTTGAGAGTCTCTTGAACCACAAGGAGATCAAGCCAGTCAATCCTAGAGGAAATCAGTACTGAAGATTCATTGGAAGGGCTGATGCTGAAGCTGAAACTCCAATACTTGGGCCACCTGATGCAAAGAACTAACTCACTGGAAAAGATCCTGATGCTTGGAAAGACTGAAGGCCGGAGGAAAAGGGGACGACAGAGGGTGAAATGGTTGAGTGGCATCAAGAACTTGATGGACATGAGTTTGAGCAAGCTCTGGGAGTTGGTGATAGACAGGGAAGCCTGGCGTGCTGTAGTCCATGGGGTCGCAAAGAGTCGGACACGACTGAGCGACTGAACTGACTGAGACCTTGAGCCTCATTATATGCTCACTGTAACACACTGGCATCTAAACGACATGCCTACCAGAGCCATGGCAGTTCTGAGGCCAGCCACAAATGG
The DNA here is from genome assembly GCF_019320065.1 of Cervus canadensis. NCBI lineage: Eukaryota > Metazoa > Chordata > Mammalia > Artiodactyla > Cervidae > Cervus > Cervus canadensis. Next base: position 105,827,912 of record NC_057386.1, read on the forward strand.
CCAAACAGTGGACAGTGGTCCAATTCCTAGAAATCCCCATGCATTCCCCAAAATAGTTGGAATAATCCTCCCATTCATCAGCCCATGAAATTACCCAGTCCGTAAAAACGAACCACACCAGAAACTTCCCTGGTGGCCTGGTGGCTAGGACTGCACTCCTAACGCGGATGACCAGGGTTCAACTCCTGGTTGGGGAGCTAGATCCCACATGCCACAACTAAGAGTTCACATGCCACAACTGAAGATTCCCATATGATGCAACTAAGACCTGGCACACAAAATAAAGACAAATATAAAAGACAAAAGCAAAAGCACCATCTTCAAGAAAACAACAACAACAACAAACTAACTATGTCATATTTCGGGGCCTCTACCCTTCTGAAATGGCCCACACTTGGTCCGTGTTTCTGTCTAAATAAATCCACTTCTTACCTACCCCACCCCCCAAAAAAAGAATAATTAACAGATCTCTTCCCCAGCTTTCCCTTCAGTAATCTCACAAACTACCTACATGAACAGAGAGCACTGGGAAAAAAACACAAAAAGTCAACAAACCTGCACAGAGTGGGGGATGATTCTGGCCCCCCAATTTCAGCAATTAACTGAGATTACTTCCATATTTCCCTTTAAAAACTTTCAGAGCAGAATCTTTGGAGATGGTTTCGGGGGGATAGAGTCCACTCTCTCCTTAGATGGCCAGCACTCTGATTAAAACCAATTTTCCTTTCTGCTAACATTCGCCTCTCTCGAGTACTGATTTTTCAGTAGCAGGCAGCTGGACCTGAGTTCAGTAGCACCAACACTTGTTAGCAAAGGAAAAGATCCTCCAAGTGCTTCATATGATTCAAACAGCAGCCCAGGAGGGATGAAGAGCTGTTTATCTGGTGAGAGCCCAGCATATGGTGCTGCTCAGCCTCCTGTACCAGCTCGGACGGCAGACACTGAACCTGGTGGGGAGAAGCACGCTGAATGAGGTTCCATTGGCACAGAGGCTGGAATCACAAGCTTAGGGGTTCAGGGTTTGCACATGAATTAGTCACATTTTTTTCTTTCTTTTTTTTTAAAGGTATTTTGGCAGGATCAACAGATTTTCAAGGTGGGAAATAAGAAAGGAATGTCTACAGAATTTTTCTAACTCCTATTAAAGCTACTTAGTAAAGTTCCTATTAGGAAAAAAGAAAACCCTGTGAATATAAGAAAACTGTGTATCGTGCATTGTGAACCTAAGGTACGTAGGCAAAGAATGTCAGCTGCTGTATCAGTAAACAAAGATGTAGCAGCCATCAAGCCATCAGCCACTGAAGTCACCCTGGCCTGTGTATCCTGAGCGGATTTAGGGTGGAGAAAACAGGATACTGGCCCCAGACAGTTAAGGTGCATATCCAAGGAATGATTTCAATGAGACCAGTCTCTCGTATCTTCTCATTCAAAGAAAAGCACTAAATTCATTAACTTAGGATATTTGTTTTTTCCTTTAATTAACAGTAATCTTTTAATAATCTGACTATCTACCTGATCTTTGTTGCAAAAATTCCTATACTGTAAGTCCCATACATATGAACAAGTTAGCCTAGGTACCCAACTAACACGATCAGCTATATAGCACTGCAGTGTAACAGGTTTACAATACTTTTTGCACAAATAATACATGAAAAACAGGCAAACAGAAAAAAATAAAGAAAACATTTTTAAGCTTACAGTACAGGATCTTGAAAATACAGTACCAGCTACAGCATTGTTGATTTTTTTTTTAATGTATTGATTTTAATTGGAGGATAATTACTTGGCAATACTGTGATGGTTTTTGCCATACATCAACACGAATCGGCTGCATTGATGCTTGCTTCTGGACATCCTGGGCTTGAAATAAAGATACTGTACTACTGTATCCTACACAGTGATGCTCAGTAAAGTACACAAAGCAGAATCACATGTAGAGGACGCACGCACAGGACAACATACGCCAGACACACGAACCGACTTACGTGATTGGACGTGTAAAAGCCCGCCCTCGTCTTTGCAAGTTCATTCACAACTTGAACTTTGCATGTAGGGGATCTTACTGTGCATCCTGGCTCCTCTCTTACTTCTTCAGAGCAGTCCCTCAGAGCTTCTTTAGAAGCAGTCACCCAGCCTTGAAGTCCTCAGAAACTCCACCGAATAAAAACAGTATTCTCAACGTTTAGGGTGTTTATTTTTTTTCATCAGTAATGGACAGTTTGCTTCTATGATTCCAGGGAAAGGGAAATAAGTGAATATAAATGTAAATAAATAAATTTTTTAAAAAATGTGACCTCTCAACCACTTATTCCACAGAGAGTCAAAAAGAGGGACCAGGAAAGACCTAAGCTAGCAGGACCTGGCAGACACAGACGGGGTGCCCGCTGCCAAACTCCCAACCTTGGGGTATTTCTCAGAAGACTCAGAAATCCAGAATCCAGCCAAGCCCTAGTAGTTTCAAAGGGAAGTTCTTGGTGCACAAGCAATGCCTTCAGCATTATAATCTTACCATGGATGGAGTTTGTGTTCTTCCCGCCGTGTATACAGAGAAATCAAATCCTTGCCTCTCCGGGACCTTTTCTGAGCTGTCCGAGAAATTCTGTGTGCAAGCAGTGAGCTCACCAATAGAAACAACTCTTAACCCCTACCCCGCCCTCTGCCCCTACTGCCATGGTGAAATGATACCAATTTATTGCTTCATGAAAAACCTCGGCTTAAAGTAGTAAAACAGAACAAACTTATCATCATCTCATCTTGTACGGCCATAATATAATTCAAATTACAAAAAGCTAATTTACCCATAAATTCTCAGTGCTCCTGGACAAGAATGGTATTTCATGACGTGTCTGGACTTAAAAAATATTCTCAACCTAAAAGAGGAGAGTTGTGTTTTATTCGGTAGGAATTTTTTTAGGACTTCAAGCCCGGGACACAGCATCTCAAGTAACCCTGAGAGAACTACTCCGAGGAGGTGAGGGGAGGAGCCAGGTTATATAGAATTTTTGCCACAAAGGGCAGGTAGTCTGAACATCAAAAGATTGTTGCTAATTAAAGGAAAATCAGATATCCTAAGTTAAGTAAGTTAGCGCTGGGAAGATGCAAGAGTCTAGGCTCACTGAATTCATTCCTGTGATAGTCTCCTCAGCTGTCTGGGGCCAGTATCCTGCTGGTCTCCATTCTGAATTCCCTCAGGCTCCCTCGGATCTACTCTAGATGCGGTGAGCAGGCTTCTCGTTGAGGTGGCTTCTCCTGTTGCAGAGGTGGGCTCTAGAACACACAGGGCTTCAGTAGTTCGGCACATGGGTTTAGTAGTTACAGCTCCCAGGGTCTTGGACACGAGCTCAACAGTTGTGGCACACAGGCTTAGCTGCTCCAAGGCATGTGGGATCTTCCTGGATCAGGGATGGAACCCATGTTCCCTGCACTGGCAGGCAGATCCTTTACCACTGAGCCACCAGGGAAGCCCTAATTTTTTTTTTTTAAGATAAAAATCCACAAATCATATCATAAAATTCAGCTTATAAAGTGTACAAATTAGTATTTTATTTAGATACATAGGTATGTGATATTAACTATTAACAATAGTAACCCTACTATTAATTTTAGGATTTTTCCATCACCCCCAAAGGAAACCTCCTTCTCATTAGCAGTCACTCCTCATCCCTTACACCCTGCCTAATAGCTTCTGGCAACCCCAAGTGCAGTTTCTATTTCCACGGACTTTTCTGTTCCAGACCTTTCACGTGAACATAGTTATACAATGTATGGCTTTTCACGACTGACTTCTTGCACTCAGCATGTTTTTGAGTCTCATCCATGTGGTAACATCTACCAGTGTCTCATTCCTTTTAATGGCTAAATGATACTCCGTTGTAAGGATAGACCACATGTGTTTATCCAATGACCAGAAAATGGATATTTGAGGGTGTTTTGGTATTGCAAATACTGTTGCTATGAAGATTCATGTACAAGTTTTCACGTGGACATATATTTTTATTTCTCTTGGGCATATACCTAGGAGTGAGAATTCTGGATCTATGAGAACTCCATGTTTAATATTTTGAGAAAATGCCAAGTTGTTTTCTAAAGCAGTTGCTTCATTATACATTCCCACAAGTATGGGTATTCCAATACCTCTGTCCTCGACGGTCATGATTTTGAGAACAACTCTCCATACAAGCTATGAACTGTTACATTCCAGGCTTCTCTACCCATCCACCAGCATATACCTGAGAAAGATCTTGCTTTGGATTATTCATCAAACAGAAAAGTTCTCCATTAGGGAGGATGCCCTATATATAAAGTACCACTTGCACAATCTAAATGGAGACACAGAAGCACCAATGCAAACATCTATCAGTTTTTGTTTATCAATCTGGACATTATTTCCTTCCAAATACCTACATATCACCCAAGAATGCTCTTTTTTGATAAACCAACTGGAGTAGGTATTCATTAAGTGCCGCACTGAACAGATGACTGGGTATATGCATGACTGAATAATGATTGAATAAATGAATAATAGATGGATGAATGAACAAACTCAGGGAATATTTACTGAACACCCTGTAGATACCAGATGCTGTGCTGGATGTAGATACAGAAGGGAACTCCAGAGACTTGTGAGAACCCACAGGGATCATGTTCTATTGTGGACAAAAGACAGAACCAAGCAAATAACAAGTGAAAGAAAAATTCCAGCCCATGGTTAATGCTATAAAGGAAACAAGGATTTCAGTATATTGTTTGGATTTTGGGAAGAGAACTTTAATAATAACCTTTCCTCTGTTCTATGGACCACCTGTATTGCTGCCTATTTCATTATTTTCAAAGATAATTTAAAAGAATTCTCACCCAGTGGCCATTGTCCAATGACCCTTCTCTGACTAGAGTAAACCTGAAACTCATTTGCTCAGCTTACACGATCTTCATAATTCTGTTACTAAACTGGTTGACCAGACTTGTGCCGGGGTCCTAGCCTGAGCCAAGACCCCCTGTCTCAGCCAGGGAGGTTCTTTTTCCAATCAGATTCGAAATAATGAAACCGATGCTGAGACTGGAACAGCACAAGATTTATTCAATGGCTAAAGAATGGAGAAACGGGAACCTAGCTTGCAAACAACTTCTCAACCCAATCTGGGTGTCGGGTGAAGACACCACATATACAGGAAGGCTGAGGTAAAAGGGAGGGATTTGCAAGAGTGAGAGGAATATTCATGAGTTATCCAAGAACAAGGGTGTGGTTTGGACCCGGAATGGATGCAACTGTCCTTTTCAGTCCTTGTGTGGGCTTTTCTGGTTGTTGTCATGGTAACTGTCAATTGTCATGGTGCCGGTTGGTTACGTTGTTCAGTAAGGTACTGTGAAAGTGAAAGTGTTAGTTGCTCAGTCCTATCCAGCTCTTTGCGACCCCATGGATTGTAGCCTTCCAGGCTCCTCTGTCCTTGGAATTCTCCAGGCAAGAATACTGGAGGAGGTTGCCATTCCTTTCCCAGGGGATCATCCTAACCCAGGGATCGAACCCAGGTCTCCCACATTGCAGGCAGATCCTTCACCATCTGAGACACCAGGGAAGTACTGGTGTACCACACCAAGGCTACAATGAGGCTCAAGGTTCGCTGGATGTCAAATCCTTTGCCATCTTGGATCTCGGTGGTTCTAATGAGTTTTTGTTTTTTTCCTTTCTGCAGCTTCCTCCTGACACTGAGATAACAGTTATCAGTATTTGTTTACCTGAGGGAGGGGCATACATAGGATTCTGGGGTGACACTTATCCACCAGTATCATTGCTGACACTTGCCCTACAAGATGAGCTTTGAGACAATTGCTATCTCCTCTATTTTCCCAAGCATTTTGGGAATTTTATTTAAAAACTGGCCAAAGCAATAACCAACAAGGACCTACTGTATAGCACAGGGAACTCTGCTCAATGTTATGTGGCAGACTGGAGGGAAGAAGGGTTTGAGGGAGAATGGATCCATGCACACAAATGGCTGAGTTCCTTCATTGTTCACCTGAAATTATCACAATATTGTTAATCAGCTATACCCCAATACAAAATAAAGTTTAAAATTGTGGGGAAAAAAAATGGCCAAGGCTTTTTCAACTGCGAGAATGCCTTATTCCTCATTGTCTTCCTAATCAAATTCTGTCTGCTCCGTCATAAGTCCCATATCTGCTTCCAGACCATTTTCAATCATTTCCCAAATCACTAAAATAGAGTTTCTTATCACCATCTGCTGAAATGACGTAGGGTATTATCCCAGTTTAGCTGCAAATCTAATAAACTGCACTGAAAACCTTTCTGAGGCAGGACACAGGTGAGCTATTTATCTTTATATCCTCAACACTCAAGACAGTGAATAGTACAAAGTACATGATTGATGGATGGGTGGATGGATGAGTGAATAAGTTTCTTTTCTTCTCCTTAGCAGGAAACCCCTGCCCAATAGAAGAGATGAGCCAACTGGAGTCTGTCAATTCCCCCGGAACACAGACAGCTCCAGAGTGACTTGCAGATTTGTTACTTAAACTGGAATAGAACCCTTCCTGGTGCTTTTGGCTTGAACTTGGTTGGAAAAGATTCTTTTCCTTCCTTATTACAGAGTTGCACAGATACGAGCTTCAGTGTATTCATGGTCATGGTCTCTATTTTGTGAAGAAGCTTATCTGGAGAAATAAAACTGGTGCAGAGAAACAAGAAACAAAAGAAAGTATCCAGGGACTTTCCTGGTGGCCCAGTGCCTAAGACTCCACACTCTCAGTGCAGAAGGCCTGGGTTCAATCCCTGGTCAGGAAACTAGATCCCACATGCCGCAACTAAATAAAGACCCTGCATGCTGCAATGAAGTTTGAAGATCCTGAGTGCTGCAACTAAGACCTGGCACAGCCAAATAAATAATTATTTTTAAAAAGAAAGTGTCTAATCAGAGTTTTAGCTCTGGTTCTTATTATCACAAAGGCCCTAACCTCCTAAATATTAGTTTATAAGGTTCAAGATATTATTTTATTTTCCACAATTTTTTTCTGCAAGTAAAATTCAATTCTTACCCAGGAACAATTTCAGCCTGAGGGTAAAAGACTTTCCAGGGGACATTTAGCAAGGTCTGGAGGCATGTTTGCTTGTTACAACTCAGGCAAGGGGTTGCCATTGGCATCTAGTGGGGAAGAGGCTAAAGATGCTGAGAAACACTACACAAGGACTTTCCTGGTGGCCCAGTGGCTAAGACTCTGTGCCTTCAATGCAGGGGACTCAGGTTCGATTCCTGGTCAGGGAACTAGATCCCAAAAGCTGCAACTAAAGATCGTGTGTGCCACAACTAATACCCAATGCAGCCAAATAAATAAAATAGATTAAAAAAAAAAACCCACTGTACAATGGATAGGATAAATCCTTACAATAAATGATTATCAGACTGCAAATGGCAGGGTTGAGAAATCCTGAATTAAGATCTCAAGGCTTAGAGGGCTTCCCAGGTGGTACCACTGGTAAAGAACCTGCCTGCCAATGCAGGAGACATAAGACATGTGGGTTCAATCCCTGGGTTGGGAAGATCCCCCGGAAGAGGGCATGGCAACCCCCTCCAGTATTATTGTCTGGAGAATCCCCATGGACAGAGGAGCCTGGTGGGCTATGGTCCATAGGGTCGCAAAGAGATGGACATGACTGAAGCAACTTAGTAGTAGCAGCAGCAGCAGCAAGACTTATAACAAGGATTCCAGCTGGTGCATTTATACCTAGGACTTAGGAAGACCATGTCTGGAGGCTGCAGGCTACATGCCATCCTGAGGCAAAGCTTCCAGTTTACATCTGCAAGTCAATCCCCAAAACATGAATTCTACAAAGGTGGCATGTCCATGTGAAAGTCATCGATTTCTGTTGGTATATGCCCTTCCCTGGGATGCAAGTGAAAAACGCTTTTCTTCCCTACTTAATTTTGCTCTCCTCAGGTAAGGCTACACCAGGATCTTTGAAGTTAAATCGAATAACAGCAGAGCTTATTAGCCTTGTTTTTTTGGAACAACTCCATTAATGTTCCCCGGCTTATGCAGCCTGGAGATGTGGGCCTATTGATTTGACTTGAGAAAACTCCTTCTTCCTGGAGAGTAGCCATCTACTTTTGTGCAGTTCGCACTCCCTGGGCTGTCAGACAGGCCTGGGTCCCCGAAGCTTTATCGATTGGCAAGGCCACTGATTTTTTAACGAACCCATGTACAATGCACGAGATGAGTAACCTGTATTGATTCACCCTCAAGGGATGCTCTCTTTACAGAGAAATCCCCCTTCTAAATGGTTCCCATTTCATTTTGTCTTTGTATTTTTTGTTTTGCTGTTCACTTTATCTTCAGCACGCAGTGAAATGAGATGTTTAACATCCATCTGGCTTCATGCAGAAGTGTTTGCTTCCAGACACTTCCCCAGAGAGTCAAAGCCTCTGACTGATCTTAGTATGTTCACTTTAACCCTTCAGCATCCTTTAAGAAAAGGAGGTTTAGTCATGATTCAGGGGGCTCTCCCACCAATGCAGCAGCCAATTAAAACATCCATGAAATTCATTAGGTGTTTCCTTAATGTTCATCATCAGGAGTGGTGGGCTTGCTTGGTGGTCCAGTGCTAAAGAATCCACCTGCCAATGCAGGGCACACAGGTCTGATCCCTGATCTGGAAAGATCTCACATGCCTTGGACCAGCTAAGCCTGTGGGCCACAACTACTGAGACTACACACAAAAACTACTGAAGCCCCACACACCTAGAGCCCTTGCTCCACAACAAGAGAGGCCACCACAATGAGAAGCCCTTGTGCAGCAACAAAGTCCCAGAATGGTCGAAAGTAAATGAATAAATAAATTAAAAAACTAGGAATTTAGTCATCCTCAGGTGACAAGGCACAGACACTGGAGTGGGATGAATGGGACTCAAACCTCACTTTTCTTGTTTATTACATGAATGATCTTGGCACGAAAACTTTCAGAGCTTCAGTCTTACTGTGAAATGGAGACTTTTGTTTAGTCACTCAGTCATGTCCAACTCTTTGTGACCCCATGGACTGCAGCACACCAGGCTTGTCTGTCCTTCACCATCTCCTGGAGCTTGCTTACACTCATGTCCATTGAGCCGGTGATGCTTTCTAACTATCTCATTCTCTGCTGCCCCCTGTCCTTTTGCTTTCAATCTCTATCCCAGCATCAGAGTCTTTTTCAATGAGTCGGCTCTTTGTATCAAGTGGCCAAAATATTGGAGCATATTCCTTCCAACGCATCAGTCCTTCCAATGCATAATCAGGACTGATTTCCTTTAGGATTGACTGGTTTGATCGCCTTGCTGTTCAAGGAACTCTCAAGAGTCTTCTCCAACACCACAGTTTGAAAACATCGATACTTCAGCCTCCTTTATGGTCCAACTCTCACATCCGTACATAACTACTGGAAAAACCATAGCTTTGACTATACAGACCTTTAAGTAATGCCTCTGCTTTTTAATACACTTTCTAGGTTTGTCATAGCTTTTCTTCCAAGTGAAATGGAGATAAAATCACTTATATCCTAAATGATTGCTGTATCTATCACTTGAAAGAACTGGGTGCCTGGGAACCACTCAGTAAATTCAGTTGTCCACTCTCACCTTTCTGGTTAAAAGATGATCTGAAAAGACTCGGGAACTTTGGAAAATCTCACATTGGCCTTGCTGCTGCCGCTAAGTCACTTCAGCGGTGTCCGACTCTGTGCGACCCCATAGACGGCAGCCCACCAGGCTCCCCCGTCCCTGGGATTCTCCAGGCAAGAACAGTGGAGTGGCTTGCCATTTCCTTCTAGAACAAACCAAATGACACTTTCACTGCATAGAATGAGTATTTTGAAAAGGTTAAGAAACCCAGGCAAGGACAAATTGTGCAGTAAGTCCCCTCTACATTTGAATAAGCTATGCTATGAGAGCATGTTCATAAGTCAGATTTGTCCATAAGTCCGACAAAGTTAGCCTAGGTACCCAACTAACACAGTTGGCTATATAGTACTGTACTATAATGGGTTTATAACACTTTTCACACAAATAATACATAAAAAACAAACACAAAAAAATAAAGCATTTCTAATCTTACAGTAGAGTGCCTTGAAAAGTACAGTAGCACAGTGCAACAGCTGGTGAACAGGGGCTGGTATCCTGTGAACAGGCGAGAAGAGGGACTGACTGGAGGAGGAGAGGAGGTGAGAGATGGTGGGGCCGAAGGATCGTCAGCAACAGGAGACGGAGGGCAACTGCAATGTTACTTATGCCTGATGTTGATGGCACAGGTTCTGGTTCCTTGCTGGATTCCATTCTATCTACCCTCTTGGCTCAGATGGTAAAGAATCCACCTGCAATGCAAGAGGCCTGGGTTCGATCCCTGGGTTGGGAAGATCCCTTGGAGGAGGGCATGGCATCTCACTACAGTATTTTTGTTGGAGAATCCTCATGGACAGAAGAGTCTGGTGGGACACAGCCCATGGGGTCACAAAGAGTCAGACATGACCGAGCACAGTACCCTCTTGAAAAAAACAATCTAGTGATGTCTGGGTAGTGGCTCTTTTTTCTTATCATAGATGACACTCTGGGCTTGAGATGAAGACACTGTAGACTACTCTAGACAGTACCAGGATAGTAAAGTACAGAACAGCACAGCCCCTTGTAGAGGACACACACGTGACAATATACGGCAGACACATGAACTAATTTACAGATTGAACATGTGAATGCACATTCACATCTTTGAAAGCTTGCAACTTGAAGGTTAGTAGGTAGGGAACTTACTGTGTGGCACAGGAAACTCGACTCAATGTTCTGTAATAACCTATATCAGAAAAGAACCTGAAAAAGAATGGATAGATGTAATATGTGTTTCTGAACTATTTAGCTGAACACCTGAAACTAACACAATATTGTAAATCAACTATACTCCAATATAAAATACAAATTAAACATAAGAAAGAAACCAAGCCTTGAACAGATGAAACAACTAGCCCAAGGCCACAGAAGGTGTAGTAGAACCTGGATTTGAATCTATGTCATGTGACTTCAGATTCTGTACTCTGCTGTATGGCTGTCTATGCAGGGTATCTACTGACGTATAACCACGGATCCAAGGCTGCTTGAAATGCATCACGACCAGTACAAAATAGAAAGGAATGGAGTATTTGATGGTGAGATTAAAACAGGGGCACAGGACTAAAGAAGCAGCAGAAAGGCCAGGGGGTTGGGTAGTGGATGGATGATGGGGATGGATTTTGAATGTTTACACAACTTGATTTTAAAAACAAAAACAGGTTCCAGCTCTTCCCTGGTGGCTCAGTGATAAAGAATCTGCCTGCCGAGGTAGGAGACACGGGTTTGATCCCTGACCCGGGAAGATGCCACATGCTGTGGAGCAACTAAGCCCATGCACCACAGCTACTTGAGCCTGTGTTCTAGATCCTGGGAACCGCAGCTACTGAAGCCTGTACATCCTCGAGCCTGTGCTCTGCAACAAGAGAAACCACTTCAGTGAGAAGCCCATGCACCGCAACTAGAGAGTAGCCGCCACTTGTCACAACTAGAGAAAAGCCCAAGCAGCAATGAAGACTCGGCATAGCCCAAAATAAAAAAAAATAACTAAAAATTATTTTAAAAGTACTAATATTTTTAAAAAGAGGATGCAAGGGCAGAAAGGAGTAAACATAAAAACCTCCTGGACTCCTGGAGGCAAGCAGAGAGAAGGAGGGATCAGGTCCCTCCTGGAACTGGAAAAGAGCACACATGTCCTCCTTGGTCCTCAGGCCACCTGCCCGGGAGCTGCCTACCCATCTAGGCCTCGCCAGGCAAAGGGCCAGGCCACTGCTTTGTTCACTGTCCACTAGGGGGGATTCCGGAGTTGGGAAAACTCGAGTTTCCTGCAGACATCTTTAGATGTACCTCACTCTCTCCTTTGCATAAGCAGGCAGTCCACTGGTGAGTTCTTTTATGGAAAGATCAGCTTTCTGAGACAGAGCCAAGAGGTAAAGCCAAGCTCCACGCAGAAGGGGCCCCCAAGGGCTGACCAGCTTTATGTGCCATGGTTAAGACGAGGCTGAGAGGTTGGAACCAAGCAACTGCAGGACAATCTGGCCACAGAATTCCAAGTGTCACTTTGTGTTAGAAGAATGGTGACAAAGGGAGAATTTGACAGCCTTAATGCTGTGACTTATTAGCATCTTTTCAAGTTAAAAGGAGCCTATTAAGGGCTAAATGTAGCTAAGCTATGGCCCCTTTGGTCCTCAACACATCCGGACAATGCTCTCTAGTTTAGGTGTTTGTTTATTTGTTTGTTTTTGGCTGCACTACATGACTTGAGGGCTTCCCAGGTGGCGCTAGTGGTAAAGAACCCACCTGCCATTGCAGGAGACATGAGAGACATGGGTTCAATCCCTGGGTCAGGAAGAGCCCCTGGAGGAGGGCATGGCAACCCACCCCAGTATACTTGCCTGGAGAATCCCATGGACAGAGAAGTCTGAGGGGCTACAGTCCATGGGGTCACAAAGAGTTGCACATGACAGAAACGACTCAGCATGAACACATGCACATGGCTTGTATGATCTCAGTTCCCTGCCCAGAGATCAAATCCGGGCCAGAGCAGTGAAAGTGCCGAGTCCTCTGGATCACCATGGAATTCCCTCTAGTTTAAGTTTTTAGCACCCCAGAGACAGAAGCAGAAGATATTAAGAAGAGGTGGCAAGAATACACAGAAGAACAATACAAAAAAGATCTTCATGGCCCAGATAACCATGATGGTGTGATCACTCACCTAGAGCCAGACATCCTGGAATGCGAAGTCAAGTGGGCCTTAGGAAGCACCACTATGAACAAAACTAGTGAAAGTGATAGAACTTCAGTTGAGCTATTTCAGATCCTAAAAGATGATGCTGTGAAAGTGCTGCATTCAATATGCCAGCAAAATTGGAAAACTCAGCAGTGACCACAGGACTGAAAAAGGTCAGTTTTCACTCCAATCCCAACACAAGGCAATTTCAAAGACTGTTCAAACTCCTGCACAATTGCACTCATCTCACACGCTGGCAAAGTAATGTTCAAAATTCTCCAAGCCAGGCTTCAGCAGTACGTGAACCGTGAGCTTCCAGATGTTCAAGTTGGATTTAGAAAAGGCAGAGGAACCAGATATCAAATTGCCAACATCCGTTGGATCACTGAAAAGCAAGAGAGTTCCAGAAAAACATCTACTTCTGCTTTATTGATTATGCCAAAGCCTTTGACTGTGTAGATCACAACAAACTGTGAAAAATTCTTTAAGAGATGGGAATACCAGACCACCTTACTTGCCTCCTATATGCAGGTCAAGAAGCAACAGTTGGAACCAGACATGGAACAATAGACTGGTTCCAAAGTGGGAAAGGAGTACGTCAAGGCTGTATATTATCACCCTATTCATTTAACTTATATGCAGAATACATCATGCTAAATGCTGGGCTGGATGAAGCACAAGCTGGACTCAAGATTCCCGGGAGAAATATCAATAACCTCAGATACACATATGACACCACCCTTATGGCAAAGAGTGAAGAGGAACTGAATAGCTCTTGATGAAAGCGAAAGAGGAGAGTGAAAAAGCTGGCATAAAACTCAACATCCAAAAAACGAAGATCATGGCATCTGGTCTGATCACTTCATGGCAAATAGATGGGGAAACAATGGAAACAGTGAGAGACTTTATTTTCTTGGGCTCCAAAATCACTGCAGATGGTGACTGCAGCCATGAAATTAAAAGACCCTTGCTCCTTGGAAGAAAAGCTATGACCAATCTAGATAGTATATTAAAAAGCAGAGATATAACTTTGCCAACAAAGGACCATCTAGTCAAAGTTATGGTTTTTCCAGTAGTCATGTATGGATGTGAGAGTTGGACTGTGAAGAAAGCTGAGCACAGAAGAATTAATGCTTTTGAACTGTGGTGTTGGAGAAGACTCTTGAGAGTCCCTTGGACAGCAAGGAGATCCAACCAGTCCATTCCTAAAGGAATCAGTCCTGAATATTCATTGGAAGGACTGACACTGAAGCTGAAACTCCAATACTTGGGCCACCTGATGCAATGAACCGACACATTTGAAAAGACCCTGATGCTGGGGAAGATTGAAGGCAGGAGAAGGGGATGACAAAGGATGAGATGGTTGGATGGCATCACCAACTCAATGGACATGAGTTTGAGCAAGTTCCGGGAGTCAGTGATGGACAGGGAAGCCTGGCATGCTGCAATCCATGGTGTCACAAAGAGTTGGACATGACTGAGCGACTGAACTGAACTGAGAGACACGACCAGCGAACCCTTTGAGTTAATTTCAGGAGCAGCAATGATGGTAATAGTAGTGTTTACATCTGCTTCACGATTTGCATTTGACAAATTGTCAGTTATACGAAATGCCTTACTCACTGCTGTTGCCCATTTTGCCTCAAGGAGCACGTGAAAGAATGGACTCTTGCTGATTGACTGTGTGATAAATAATGATACTGTATCATATTCATAGAACAATAGGGCATGTGAGGTAGCGTGAGCTTACTTTTCTGTTAAGAGGAAAAGCTAAGATTCTTTAGAGTTGAATTGACTTGCTGAAGGTCCTGGAGTCAGTGGCCAAGAGAGGAATCTACTTTTCTGTATTGGAGGCAAAATGACCTGATGCCAAGAGTCGACTCACTGGAAAAGACCCTGATGCTGGGAAAGATTGAGGGCAGGAGGAGAAGGGGACAACAGAGGATGAGACGGTTGGATGGCATCACCAACTCAAAGCACATGAGTTTGAGCAAGCTCTGGGAGACGAAGGACAGGGAAGCCTGGCATGCTGTAGTCCATGGGGTCCCAAAGAATCGGATACAACTGAGCGACTGAACAGCAACAAAAAGAGAGTAGTTATGAGCACAGAGAGCAGGATACCCTGCTTGGGTTCAAGTTCCAGCCCCACCACTTACCTCTTGGGTAGTCACTGCATCCAGGAGTTGCAGCTACTGGATGGATGCTGCTGACACTCCCTAGGGGTGATGTCAAGTCCTACTTATTGATCAATTTCCTTTCCATTTCTGAGCAAGCAGCTGGTCACATTAGATTTCCTCTGACAGCCCATCCATCAGAAGACACTCTGCCTTACTTTACCCGTCAGAGACCATGTTTGAAAACAAGATGCTTCCCTAGGGCAGGGAAAGCTTTAAAATGTTAATGAAACTTCTTTGAACACTTTAGCATCTCATTAGTGTCTGGTCAGGCTGATAGTGAAGCCTGCAAACTTAATTATTGCAGAGGAAGTTGGCAGGCGCTCTCTTGCAGGGCAAGCAATCGTGTTTTATTTATTTCTCTCCAAGAATGAAAAAATCCGGTCCCAGGCTGACAATGCTTGACTGGTTTCTGGTGTTAACGGAAGCCAAGGTTCATTGGCAAAGTATACACTTCCTAATAACACAAAGACATGAGACCATTCTTTAGCCTGAAAGACAGATTCTCAAAGGTTACAATATAATCACACCCTGGAAATCACATTTTTCTTTCTCCTCCAAAAGACTTTCAAAGAAACTTAGTAAAAAGAAGAAAAGAAGCCTCACGGTGGTGTGGCTGGAAACGCATATGTTTTGAAAATTCAAAAAAGCTTTCTCCCAACAAACCAATCCCTTTACTAGAAAAACAGTAGCCAGGGGTAGTTTTTCTGATGGTTTTAAGAATGTCCTGTCCACTACAAATTGGTACTTGCCATGGGCGCTTGTCATCTACTTCTACAAGGATTAACTCACGTGCTACTGCAGCTGCTGACCTTCAACATCCCCTGAAAGGAGTGCAGGGTGGAGACCAGGAATGAGGGACTCTGTGCTAGGGGCGAGAGGGAACTGGCAGGAAAGGTCTTCAGATAGTTATTTTCAGAAACTGATTTTATGAACCCAATCTTTTCATCTCCTCATATCTAGAAAGGGCTTCTTCCCTGGTGGCTCAGTGGTAAAGAATTCATCTGCAATGCAGGTGACACAGGAGACACAGGTTCGATCCCTGGGTGGAGAAGATCCCACGGAGGAGGGCATGACAACCCACTCCAGTATTCTTGCCCGGAGTATCTCATGGATAGAGAAGCCTGGTGGGCTACAGTCCATGGGATCGCAAAGAGTCCGACATGACTGAAGTGACTGAGCACATATCCAAAAAAGCACTTAATCCCTTCATGGTGACATCAGCTCCTCGTGACTAGCAGAAATCTTTGGCAAAGATAAATGCTTGATTGTGTGAATTCCCTCTTCATCAAAATCACATATATTGATCTTTACCCTCCTCCTCCCCGCTTTGGAGCGGTTTCTCAGAGCTATTTGAGGTACTGTTTCCTGCACTGCAGGCTTCATTTTGCCCCAAATGAAACTTAACTCCAAACTGTCACATTCGCATTTCTTTAAAAGTCGACAGCCCTGTATCTACACAACACACTGAAGGTTCAGTTATGTATTCACAGAGCTGGCAATGGGTAGCTCTAGTGCCAGCAAGCACCAATGGGAAACTGCAGATCTACCACCTATGAGCTGGGTGACTTGAGGTGAGTTACCTAATGTCTCCACATCTGTAAAGTCACACAATAAATAGCATTTGTGTGTGTGAGTGTGTAACATCTATCTCAAAAAGTTGTGTGGCTTAAATGAGTCAATACATCAAACATGTTTATAGGAGTGCCTAGTGCATACATGCCCAAGTTCAAGGAGCTAGCAAGTTGAGAGACCAGGATCAGATCAACACCATTGGTGCTTGAAAGTTTAATCCCTGCACTATGCATCGGGCCACACTTTTTGGTTCTTTATCCTGAGCTAAGGGGCTTCCCGAGAGGCTCAGTGGTAAAGACGCAGCCTGCAATGCAGGAGACATGGGTTTCATCTCTGGGTCAGGAAGATTCCCTGAGCGGAGGAAGTAGCAACCTACTTCAGTATTCTTGTCTGGGAAATTCCATGGACAGAGGAGCCTGGTGGGCTACTGTCCATGGGGTCACAGAAGAGTTGAATACACTCAGTGACTAAACAGCCACAACAATAATAAACCTGAGCTAAAATTGATAGCCTTTTAACTTCTACTCTGGAATTCATTAAAAAAAAAAAAAAAAGAGAAGACTCCATTGACATGATGACCCTTCCAACCCTTAAGAAAGAGTTCCTATCCCTTCTCCTTCCTCCCAGCCATGAGTCCTTTTCTTTTCTCACCAGATAAATGCTGATAATTTCTTTGATTGTTTCTCCTGTGGTTTCACCGCTGGGGCACTTGGCACCACCAACCTGCTGCTATTTGGTCACTAAGTCATGTCAGACTCTTCTGCAACCCCAAGGACTGGATGAACACCTCTTAAAGAACACAGTGCAATGCACCAGAGTTCATCATGTGACCAAGAATGACAGAGCAAGCAAAAAGGGATGAGGGACATGAAGCTTGACTCTCAGAATAGCCCAAGTGAAAGTACTGAGGGTTCACACAGTCAAATCCAATGAGTCTTAGAGTGTGTGTGTGTGTGTATATATATGTATATACAATTTTTTTACTTCAACTTTTTTTTTGACACTGAATCTTTTTAGTTATAGCATGTGAACCCTCAGTTGTGGCACACGGGATCTTAGTTCTCCAAGCGGCGGTCAAGTTCATGCCTCCTGCATTGGAAGCATGGAGTCTTAACCATTGGACCACCAGGGAAGTCACTAAAATGTATATTTTTTGATAGAGCAAGTGCTTATTTTCCAAATGAGTTATTCAGGGATACTCCAAACTTTCCCATCGATTCAGATCTTTCTTGAAATTCTGGTCCTACCCATTTTATCTTTTCACAGTTCACTTTCGACAGAGACGAGGGTGCAGAGTTCACATTCCTCTGAGCTTTAGTTTTAGGAAACAAGCAGAATAAGAATAAAGAGAGATGGCATGTGTAATTACAGTGCTACCTTAACTTTCTCAACAATCTATGTGATAAGTATTATTTTTCTTCCCTTTTAAATACAGATGATTTGCTTTACATTGATATTAAATTGGGAACTAATAGCTCCTTGTCAACAGAACAGAACATTTAGAATGAAAGTCTGAAAACATGATAATTGAGCCAGAGAAGCTGAAGCACTGTTACGTTGTACATGTATTTTTTCCCCTCTAGATAAATTGCAGTCACTCATTCATTTTGCACCAAGTATTACCTGAACATACCTTAGGCATGTGTGTTTAGTCATTCTGTCGTGTTCAAGTCTCTGAAGCCCCAGGGACTGTAGCCTGTCAGGCTCCTCTGTCCATGGGATTCTCTAGGCGAGAATACTGGAGTGGGTTGCCATGCCCTCCTCCAGGGGATCTTCCCAACCCAGGGACTGAACCCACGTCTCTTGTTAGCCAAAAAGTCCATTCAGGTTTTTGTACCACCTACAGAAAAACCTGTATGAGCTTTTTGGTCAACGCAAAACTCTTGTCAAATTTCTATTCTGGGTGTGAAGATAATAAGTAAACAATCAAATGGCACTGAGATCAAGCTTGAAAGAGACCATTCCCACCAGGGAGATTAAACAAACACAAAGAGATGTTTCAGATATCCATTAAGGAAGGGAAGTCCCGAGGGACTGGGGATGGGAAAAAAAAAACTCATTAAAGCAGAGACAGAAGTATAGATATGGAGATAAGATTATAGGAGCTGAACTGAGATTTCCATGAAAAAAAAAAAAAGAACTTCAGCCTGTGAATTGCAAGGTCAGCTCTTGTCTGAATTTTCAGTTTCCCGTCATCCTTGTGGCCTGCCCTTTGGATTTCCAACTTGTCATGCTGGCCCCTACCATCACACAGACCAATTCCAGGCAAGTCTCTTCTTAAGACATGCACGTACTATTACTGCTTCTGTTCTTAGCACTGAGTGAGCATTTGAAACACTGACTGCCCAGGGGCACAGCCAAGATGACTGTCAACTTACAAGTCAACACCCGCTGTTGTAGCTGCCATGGTATTGCTGCAGCCAGCCAGCCCTTCCTATGTCATTGTTGAGTCAAATTCAGTCGTTTCTGACTTATATGCGACCCTATGGACTGTAGCCCACCAGTCTTCTCTGTCCATGGGATTTTCCAGGCAAGAATGCTGGAGTGGGTTGCCAGCTCCTTCTCTAATCTCTTCCTATAAATGAAGCTAAAACTTTACCCTAATGAACACCAAAGGAACCTTTGCATATGAAAAATCAAATTCCTAAAACTTCAACTCAAACAGACAAGCAAAACAAGCAAGAATGCCCACCCAAACTCATTAAATGGGGACTTCCCTGGTGGTCCAGTGGTTAAGAATCCACCTTCCAATAGAGGGGATGTAGGTTTGGTCCCTGGTCCGGGAACTAAGATCCCACATGATTCAGGGCAATTAAGCCCACGCCACAATTAGACAGACTGTGCTCCAGAGCCCTGGTGCTGAAACAAGAGAAGCCCTCATACTGCACACACTGCCACAAAGATCCAGTGCAGCCAAAATTTAAAAATACAGATATTTTTAAATTAAAAAAAAAAAAGGCTGGTTAAGTGTGTTTTGCACAACGTGAAGTTCTGTTGGTAGGAGAAATGCACAAAGAGCTCCAAAGCTCATAAACACTGAGCACAAGGCTTGTGGTGGTTTATACACTGGATTCTCTTCTATCCAGAAAGCCCCAGGAGTAGTAACCAAATCTGAGATCAGTTTGCTCATCTTCTGTCTTCTGGCTTTCCCACGCCAGCCTCTGAAGGGGACTCTCGTGATAACTTTATTTCATTTTTCTCCCTTCATCTCAGATGCGATAATTGATTTATGATTGATAAAATTTCAAGACAACTGTAAACTTCAGCCAGAGAGAAACTAGGGTTTCGGTTATGAAACTAAATCATGATTTTAAATTTTAGTGCTGAGCCTCAGATACCTATGAAGTCTGCCTAGCCCACCATTTATACACTATTTTTGTGGCCTCTGATAACATGTTATCTGGGCAGAAGATACTTTCAAAATCCAGCTACCTGCCGGTCCCTGAAGAAAATGAAGAGAAACGTTTCAAAAAAGACAGTACTTAAAGGAAAAGTCAATAAAAATTCAGCTGGGCTCAAAGTACAGTTCTTATGTCAAGGAGATAATAGCTAATAGGGGGAAGAGGGGAAAAACAGGTAGAAACTTCCATTATCACTCTACCTGTGGACAGAGAACATCCATCAGTAGCAAAGATTAACTAGACTGCAAGGAGATCCAACCTGTCCATCCTAAAGGAAACCAGTCCTGAATATTCATTGAAAGGACTGATGCTGAAGCTAAACTCCAATACTTTGGCCACCCGATGCTAAGAACTAACTCATTTGAAAAGACCTTGAAGCTGGGAAAGATTGAAGGTGGGAGGAGAAGGGGACGACAGAGGATGAGATGGTTGGATGGCATCACCGACTCTATGGACATGAATTTAAGTAAACTCTGGGAGTTGATGATGGACAGGATGGCCTGGCCTGCTGCAGTCCATGGGGTCCCAAAGAGTCAGACATGACTGAGCGACTGAACTGAACTGAAGCATCCACCTATCAGACCCCTCTAAGGGGTCACTGTAAAAAAGATGGGAGTGGGGAGCCTAATGCTGTTCAGGAAGTTTTTTTGATCCAGTCTTTCTTCATAATTTGTTCAACAGAATATAAAGCAGATGTGTCTGTAACCCCTGCATGGAAAACTTGAAGCTGGGGAAACAACACTAAACACAAATGTTCCTCCTAGAAAGTGGAAGGAACTAAACCAAGAAAAATCCAAGTGACTGGAAAGTCCATGAAGGTACAGACTAACTTTCATGTCTGGCATGTGCTAAGAGGTAATGTCATGAATGTTCAATGGATGTGATGCCATCAGTGTTGTTCTGGACATTCATCAGGAATTTCTCATTTCTTGATATCCATCCCCCTGGTACCAGCAAGATGGACATTGGCCGGGCCATGTAGGGAAGCATGAACTGCCCCCCACTCCTACTCTGGCCACTTTCAATTGGATAACTGGTGAACATGTGACTCTGGCCACCTTCGATTGGTTAATTGGTGAACACGTGACCCAAACTGAGCCAATCAGACAACAGGAGTGGAATTAAGGGATGGAGTCTTAGTTCTTTTTCTAAAAAGTAGAGACATCAACTTAGGAGCAGTTGGTGGCCTCGTGGACTGAAAAGCAGGGAACACTGTTCTGTAGGAAGACTAATAATGAAATAAGTGTTCCAAAGCTAGTTCCAGGTTACTCTTGAGGAAGGGGTGCTTAATTTCCTGCCCTTGATGTCCATAAGTCTTCCATCATAATAACAAAGATCAGTGAAATTTCATCTTGAGTCCACAGGGATGATGGCTTAAGGCTAGAAAAGCAGACTTTAGAGGTGCCTGAGGTTCTGCACTAAAATTAAAAATCAAGATTTAAGTTAGAGTCAAAACCCTAGTTTCTCTCTAGCTGAAGTTTACAATCTCTCTGGTTGAATTTTAAAATCTTGAAGTATTTAAGACATTGTTCACTTATCAGTCAGAGACAAGCACCAGATCCTACACACCCAACTCACATCCTTGACCTCGCTGCTAGGAAGGTCAGCAGAGTCTTTATAAGAGGCACTGAAATAAGAGTCACAGAATGTGGGTTTGTCTCCCACTTATGAAGCAACGTTTCTGCATCATCCCAAGAAAGGAAGTGTTTCGCTGATCTCCAGTCCCTCATCTGTAAAACTGGGCATCATACTGGAGCTGGCTGGACTTCTGAAGGATGGAGAATGATTTGACCATGATGAGAGGTGGCCGGTGAGTACAAGAGGGAGGGAGAAGGGTTGGAAGAGGAGGTGGAAGAGAAGAAGGTGAGGGAGAGAAGAGAGAATCAGTATATTGACTAGCAGAGAAAAAGACAGTTTCAATCTCTGAAAGGAGTGTGCCTGTGTTCTGAGTCATTCAGTTGTGTCCCAATCTTTGCAACCCCATGGTTGCAAAGTAGCCCTCCAGGCTCCTCTGTCCATGTAATCTTCCAGGCAAAAATACTGGCGTAGGTTGCCATTTCCTACTCCAGGGGATCTACCCGACCCAGGGATAGAATCTGTCTCTCTTGCGTCTCCTACATTACCAGGTGGATTCCACTGTGCCACCTGGGAAGCCTCTGAAAGCAGCAACAGTCAGCAACAACGGCGAGTAAAAGTCGCTCAGTCATATCCAACTCTTTGTGACCCCGTGGACTATACATATACAGTCCATGGAATTCTCCAGGCCAGAATACTGGAGTGGGTAGCCTTTCCCTTCTCCAGGTGATCTTCCCAACCGGGGATCAAACCTAGGTCTCCCTCAGTGCAGGCAGATTCTTTACCAGCTGAGCCACAGGGGAAAATGTCTCCACAAAGATCAAGCAGGTGATAAATGAGCAGAACAGCTCAGGCGAACACAGAAAAAACAAGAATGCCCTTAAAGGGAGGTACGATTATTACACGAATTTTACAAAAGAGGAAACCAAGGCTGAGACGGAAGTGACTCAACTAAGGTCACACCTGGTCAGGGGCTGAGCCGGGATTTGCCAAACTCCAAAGCACACACTCTTAACTGATGCCCCTTGAGCCATAGTAATCAACACTGGAGGCCACGCGTGACTTATCTTTGCTGTGTTGGTTCCTGAGTTGGACGATACCCACATCCCAGTGAATGAAAACTACAAGAGGCTTGGGTCAATTCCATGCATGGCTCTCTCTCTCTCTCTCTCTCTCTCTACTGGATAAATAATAATGAACAGAAAAAGTGAAGTCTGCTCAGTCAGTGCAAACCTCCATCTGCAGACGAGGAACTGGAAAACAGGCATCTTTCAAGCTTCTGTGGGTGGGATAGCAGCTCAGTGGTAAGGAACCTACCCGCCAAAGCAAGAGACTCAGATTCAAGCCCTGGGGCAGGAAGATTCCCTGGAGAAGGAAATGGCAACCCACTCCAGTGTTCTGGCCTGGGAAACCTCACGGACAGAGGAGCCTGGCGGGCTACAATCCATAGTCACAAAAGAGTCAGACATGACTTAACAGCTAAAACAACAGACAAAGGGATGAGGAATCTCCTATTTCTGTGCTGTGGAGGACCAGCGGAGGGCCCTGTGAGCTGAACCCCCATCAGGGTGAGTGAGAGAGAGAAAGGCATACAGAGGGACAGCACAACTAAGACAGAAAGAGAATCCATCTCCTCAAATAAGGGAATAACGTGGTAGCAGGCAGGGGAAGTGGAGGACTTAACTAGAGGACTTTAAACATAACTAGAGGACTTCTCTGGTGGTCCAGTGGTTAAGAATCCACCTGTCCATGCAGCGGGCATGGTTTGATTCTGCTCCAGGAAAATCCCACATGCCCCAGAGCAACTAAACCTGTGTGCTACAACTACTGAGCCCACACGCCATAGACCCTGTGCTTTTCAATAAGAGAAGCTGCTGCAATGAGAAGACCACACACAGCAACTAGAGAAAGCCCATGCACAGCAACAAAGGCCCAGTGCAGCAAAAAATAATAAATAAAATAATAAATAAATAATAAAATTAATAAAGGTTGTACCAAAAAACCTATTAAAAATAAACACAACTAGAGAGACCGCTAGAAACAATGAAACACAGATTGCAAAGCAGAGAACAGGGAAGCTGAGAGACAAGAAAAGATAAAGACAGAGTCATAGAAGCAAGGCAGAGAAAGAGAGGGAAAGGAAGATACAGTGAGCCCAGAAATGCACAGCACCTCCCAAACGAGGTGCCATTATCATGCCCATTTTACAGGATAGAAAACCGAGGCTCCGAGGTGGTTCCTGGTATGCCCAAGGCCAACATCTGATAAGCAGTAGAGATGGTCAAGTGCCCAACTTCAAAGAACCAGCTCTTGGCTAATGCCCCAGACAGCTTGGTGGCAATTATCTTCTGAAAGGAAGTGGTTTCTACCTTCCCAGAGATGGCAGGGCAGGTCAAAAGTGATCACTTTGTTCACGTTGGTAAAAGCCTTGCTCTTAGTCAAGGTCAAGACAAGTGATGGGTTCTCTTGGGCACACCTGTTCTGGTCTCCATCCACATGGCGCCAAATAGGAGATGCAGCTCAAGATGGATGTTCCTGTCTGTCTTGTCTATTGAAAAAGTCAGTTAATTTCCGGTTCTGGGTCAAAATGGAACAGCTGAGGAGTCCTTAGAAAAGCCGCTACTCGGACTTCCCTGGTGGTGCTGTGGTTAAGAGTCTGCCTGCCAATGCCGGAGACACAGGTTTGATCCCTGGTCCAGGAAGATTCCACATGCCTCAGAGCAACTAAGCCTGTGTGCCACAACTATTGATACTGAGTTCACACTCTAGAGCCTGCGCTCTGCAACAAGAGAATCCCCAGCAGTGAGAAGCCTGCACACCCCAGCTCGGGAGTACCCCCTGCTCACCACAACCAGAGAAAGCCCGAGCACAAGCACAGCGGCAAAGACCCAGTGCAACCAAGAATAAATAAAAAGAGAGGCCCTTCTCTGAGTGGCGAGAAGCAGAACAAGAGAGAGACAGAACAGTATTCAGACCGATGGACTAAATATTGCCATCTACTCCCTGGAATCTGCAAATGTCGCCTTAATGACAAAAAAAAAAAAAAGGGCGGAGACTTACAGATGTGATTCAGTTTAGCATCCTGAGATGGGAATAAGATTATCCTGGAATATCCAGGTGAATCCTGAACACAACTGGACATCCTTATAGGAAGGAGGCAGAGGACAATGTGACACAGATAGAAGAAGCCAATTAGTTTCCAGGGGCCGCTGAAACAAACCACTATACAATGCTAAAAGAAGCATACCCTCTCATGATGCTGGAGGGTGAAGGTCCAAAATCAGTGTGACTTGGTCAAAATCAAGCTCAGCTAGCAGCTCCAGAGTCAGCTTGAACTTGGCTACAATCAAGGTCTGCAGCGTGATGCTCCCTCCAGAGGCTCCAGGGGAGAATCTGGGCCTCTGGTCCCCTTGGCTTATGGCCAAATCACCCCCATCTCCACTTTCGTGTTCACCTGAGCTGTTCTGCTCATATCCATTACCTGCTTGGTCTTTGGGGGGACATTTTTGTTGATGATTCCTTCTTTCAGAGTACGAAATTGTCTTTTTCTCTACTTGTCAGCATAGTGATTCTCTCTTCTCTCCCCACTCCACTCCCTTCCCTTCCCCTCCTCTTCCTTCCTCTTTCTTTCTCCCTCTTGCACACCCCGCCCCCAACTTCTCATCATGGTCAAATCACTCTCCATCCTTCGGAAGTCCAACAGGCTCAGTCATAAATCGGCAGGACCCACTTGCATTATAGAGGCACAGGACATGAATATGCAGAAGAATCCATCCACTTTGACACTGACGTGACCTTAGGAGTGGACACTGGTGTGATTGGGGCCACAAGCCAATGGGCTGGAAGAGGTGAGGACCAGATTCTCCCCTGGAGCCTCTGGAGGGAGCATCACCCTGCTGACCTTGATTGTGGCCAAGTTCAAGTTGACTTTGGACCTTCTACCTCCATAACTGTGAAAGGATACATTTCTGAAGTTTTGAGTCATCCATTGTATGCATGCGTGCTAAGTCACTTCAGTCATGTCTGCCTCTTTGCAACCCTATGGATGGTAGCCACCAGGCTCCTCTGTCCATGGAATTTTCCAGGCAAGAGTGCTGGAGTGGGTTGCCGGGCCCTCCTCCAGGGGATCTTCCTGACCCAGGGATTGAACTACGTCTCATGTCTCCTGCATTAGCAGGTGGGTTCTCTACCGTTAGCACCACCTCGGAAGCCCCATCCATTGTATGGTGATTTGTTATTGTGGCTATGCCACCCAGACAGAGACCGAGAAGACAGCAAACACACAAGCTGAGAGAGATTGCTAAGAGGGAAAGATCCACAAATAAAGAAACAAGAGCAAAAAGAGACTGGGAGAAAATGTTGACAGCATCTAAGTTTAAACGTGGATGGATTCTGCATTTTTATGCTTCCACCTTCCATATTTCAGGTGGTCCTGCCAACTCACATACCCCAGCACCAACAATGAATAATAAGTGTGTAAGTGTTTATTTCTAATTCCTCTCCAGTACCTGAATCTATTAGCAGTTCAGTCAAGCTGTGCCTAATTACATCTGTAACCTGTTAATACAAGCGTCTTTGTTGACTGAAGGAATCTTCTTATCGAGCTTAGGCCAAATTAAAATTTAATACGACACCAAGTTGCCACCAAACTAGCATGCAAATAGCAGTCATTTAATTAACACCTAAACCTGATTAGACAGAGCTGCTGAGAGAAATATTCCATAGGACAAGCAGACGACGCAGGTTCACAACAATGACCTCATTGAAGGTGAGTGAACACTGCTGTAAGGCGTTAGCATCTGGTCCCTAGTGGTTCCACTCATCCGGAGATGTAGCTGGGTCTCTGGCTGGTTCCCATCCCCTGGACACGTCTTGTTTCCGGGTGTCTGAACAAGAGATGGGAAGAAAGATGGAACCGGAGAGGGAGATGGTGCTGGAAACAGACATAGAGGGGGACTTCCCTTGTGGGCCAGTGGTTAAGAATTCACCTTCCAATGCAAGGGATGCAGATTTGATCCCTGGTTGGAGAACTAAGATCCCACATGCGACAGGGCAATGAAGCTCACACACTGTAACTAGAGAAGGCCATGCACTGTAATGAGGACCCAGCACAGCCTCCCTCGAAAAAGAAACAGATGCAGAATAAGAGAGAGAAACACGGACTGAGAACCAAAGGCTTAAAGAGAGTCCAAGACAGAAAAGCAGGAAGGCAGACAGGAGGACATCAAGAAGGAAGACAGAACATTGGAGGAAGATACAGTCAACAGAGAGAAGAAGAATGAGGAAGCCAAACTGCTTTCTAAGGAGAGTTAATCTAGGACAGAAGAGAGTTAAGGACACAGAGAGAAATAAAAACCAACAGAACAAGGTGATGGAGAGACAGATCATAAGATGCAGAGAGGGATTTCCCGGGTGGTCCGGTGGTTAAAAATTTGTTTTCCAGTGCAGGAGGATGCAGGTTTGATTCCTGGTCTAATTCCTGAACTAAGATCCCACATGTCCCGGCAATTAAGTCCATGTGCTGCAACTAGAGAAAAGCCTTCATGCCTCAGCTAAGACCCAGTATAGCCAAAAATAAAGCAAAAAAATTTTTTTAAATAAAGAGGTACAGAGAAAGTAGAGTCAAAGAGATATACACAAGGAGAGGCACATGGACCTCTGACCCAGGGATGCTGTAGTCAATGCTCTGCAGTGCCCTGGGCTCCTCAGAGGACCACTGATCCATCCATGCCTGGAGCTTAGTGCCCTGTGACCATTAGCCGAGGCTGAGTCACTTGGTTCCAGCACTGAGAATCCCTCTTCACATGACCCCGTTTAAGCTGCATTTCCAGGGCTTATCATGTATCTGGCAGGTAATACTCAGCAGACACCTGTCTGCTGAGAAAGGAGGAGGAGAAGGAAAGAGAGGAACACAAAGGAAAGGGATTCTCACAAACCCCTGGGAGAGAGGACACTTGCCGATCTCGCTTTGTCAGCTGAGGTTCAGAAGGACTTGATTATCTGCCCCCACGTCACAGGGCTGGTGAGTCACACACATCCCAATCCTTGGGCAGGTGAGATACACACGCTTTCTTCAACCATTCATGTGTCATCAGATTTCTCTCTCTTCCCAGATGCTTCTTCCCAGAACAGCAGTGTGATATGATAACTCAGAATCCAGGTTTTAGGGACAGTCTGCCTGTTTCAAAAGCTACCCATACCAGGAAGAGTCAATTTTCCCAGTCTGTAAAATGGGTACCAGGCTTTCTATAATTCATACCGTTGCCTTGATTAATAGTAATAAGGCATTTTGAACATGTAAAGGTATGTGTGGCACATAGTTGTTGCTCAATTAAGAGTAACTATTGTTTTATTACTCACAGGTCATTGTTCTCCCTAGCAAACTCCTACCTATCCTTCAAAACCCCATTTCAATGTTATCTTTACTTGAAAGCCTTCCCTGATGAAACATTTTCCTCTTGGGAGAATTAGCTCTTTGTCTAAATATGTAACCGTATCACTTGTAAAATACTTCCTCTTAGCATACAGGAACATGGCCAGCTAATATCTCTCAGCTTCACTGTAAAAATCTTGAAGGTAAGTGATGGGTACCTTTTGTATGCCTTATACCTAAAATCAAGGAGAGGGCCCAAAGCACAGATGGTACTTGAGTAACTGTATACAATGCTTTTTCCAGTAGCCACGTACTGATGTGAGAGTTGGACCATAAAAAAGGTTGAGCGCCAAAGAAAGTCCCTTGGACTGCAAGGAGAACAAACCAGTCGAATCCTAAAGGAAACCAATCCTGAATATTCATTGGAAGGGCTGATGTCAAAGCTGAAGCTCCCATATTTGGCCACCTGATGTGAAGAGTGGACTCATTAGAAAAGACCCTGATACTGGGGAAGACTAAGGGCAAGAGGAGAAGGGGATGACAGAGGACGAGATAGTTGGATGGCATCACTGACTCAATGGACATGAGTTTGAGCAAGCTCCAGGAGATGGTGAAGGACAAGGAAGCCTGGCGTGCTGCAGTCCATGAGGTTGCAAGGAGTCAGACACAACTGGGTGACTGAACAAAAACACAATGATGAAAGAGAATTCTACAACAAAGACCTACCGTATAGCACAGGGAACTCGACTCAATATTCTGTAATAACCTATATGGGAAAAGAATCTGCTAAAGAATGGGTAGATGTATACGTATAACTGAGCCACTTCGCTGTATACCTGAAACTAAAACAACTGCAAATCAAGTATATCCCAATATAAAATAAAAAATAAATTAAAAAAAAGTGAACTCTGGGAGGGTGAGGTGGGTGGGGTTGATCATATGCAGGTGACACAGGTATTTGGAGGAAGGTGGTGGCGATTTCTTGGCCAGAGAAGGTCTGAATGTTTACCCGCCCCCCACCTTTAACCCTGAGCCTGTCAAAGCCCCCTTCCCTCTCCCCATGTCCCACCTAGAAGCAGACACATCTCAGGAGAGTTGGTCTGGCTAAGATATTTTTTAAAATAGCTCTGCATACTGGAAAGAAGGTCATGTCATTATGGGCAAATCTTACGGAAAGTTATTTTTTTTTTTCCTCCAAAGCCCTTAGAATTGTTATCTTTCAGATAAGGCTAAAAGAAGGTAGCAATAAGCCAAATTCTATGAAAATTCTATCTCCTGTTTTACTGACTGCCACCCACTGGAAGCAGATGCTCTCAGAAGGGTGCCTGGTCCAGTCAACTTTCTATTTTAGGTGCTAGACATTTAGACACTGGACTGTGTGACTCTGTCCCTATGTGACAATCATTCAACCCTTTATTTTCTTTAGATGAAAGGGCAAGGAGATATGTTGACTGAGTCAGCTTAATCTATAAATTAGATGATTTGCTACATGATGATCATCCAAAGCAATTCTGGATTGCCGCTCCAGCTCTTCCGAGTCATACTTCAGGGCACAAATACATATGGATGGACCCGCCAACGACAACGCTATTTCTGATTTCTAGTGTTAGAGCAAAGCCAACTCCATCGTTTCTTTGCCAACATCTCAGAGCATGCAAGTGGGCTCATTTCTCAAGGCTGCGTGAAATGAGACAGAAACGAATCGTCCCTGGCATTTACCTTGTTAGGAAAACACAAAATCGGACGGCCTTCACCTTCATGCAGAGAAAATCTTTCTTGGCCTCTGACAAATACCTCAGGAGTTTGGGGAAGCTATCTGGCATCCCATTTGTCTCAACATCTCTTAAACTGAAAAACAACCACAAACTCTAAATTTAAATTAGGAATTTGGGATTAACAAATACACACTAGTGTATATAAGATAGATAATCAACAAGGACCTACTATATAGCACAGGGGACTATACTCAATATCTTGGAATAACCTATAATGGAAAAGAATCTGAAAGTATATATAGACGCATGCACGCTTAATCAGTCGTGTCTGACTCTTTTTCGACCCCATGGACTGCAGCCCGCCACACTTCTCTGTCCATGGGATTCTCCAGGCAAGAATACTGGAGTGGGTTGCTATTTTCTCCTCCAGGGAATACTCCTGACCCAGGGATTGAACCTGGGTCTCTTGTGTCTTCTGCATTACAGATGGATTTGTTACCCATTTAGCCACTGAGGAAGCCATATTCCTCTCTCCTCTCCAATGCCGTCAACATACTGTTCTCTAAAATGAGCCCCTGGGTCTAAAGGGGTCACAGATTTGAGACTGTGCTTTTATGACATCCTGCCCAGGCCACTCAGGGATCGTCTATTACTAGAGTTGATGGGGGGATGGTGCCCCTGCCCACCTCTTCCAGAGACAGAAAGTGGGAAAATTTATGGCTGTGTGAGAGGAGGAAACCTCAAGCAGTTTAGCCATCTCCTTCAGTTTCTGATCCTGGAAATGAACTCCTCTAAATCCAATTTGGAAGACAGGCCCCTGGGGAACCAGTTTTGGATGTTTGATTTGAGCTGATCCTATTATGAGACAGGAAAAAAAAAAATCCATGCTTCTACTTAATAGATCAATTTAAGGAGCAGTTTTCTTTATCAGGAAAATGGATGGAGAATGGTGGGGGATAGAGACAGTTCCTGAACCAGGGAATTTATATTGTTCAGTGTTCAGGGGGCTTGCTAATGCCAGAGTTGATCTAATTTCTTTTTTCTTTTTTTTGACCCCACCTCCCAAGTGGCGCAGTGGTTAAGAATCTGCCTGCCAATGCAGGAAACACAAAAGACACGGTTCAATCCCTGGGTTGGGAAGATCCCCTGGAAGAGGAAATGGCAACCCACTCCAGTATTCTTGCCTGGAGAATCCCATGGACAGAGGAGCCTGGTGGGCTGTGGTCCACGGGGTCTCAAAGAGTTGGACACAATTGCGCATGCACGCATGCACAGGCTACTTGCAAGATCTTAGTTCCCAGACCAGGGATCAAACCCGGGCCCCCTGCAGTGGAAATGTGGAATCCTAACCACTGGACTGCCAGGGAACTCCTCTAATTTCCACACTGACATGCTGTGATGGAATTTGGAAATGACTTTCATCAGTGATGCTGTAAATGCTGAAACTCCCATGCCCATCCCAGAAAGCAGAAGAAGGCTTATGATGTCAGGAGAAGAGATGCTGGCTACAGCTCAAAACCACTGAGTTGGATGACTGTCTTCACTTGACAGACAGAAGCTCTGACAAGCTGGGTGTGTCCCTCAAGGATCCCCAGCTAGCAGCGGGGAGAACTTGGACTCAGCACCTGGCCTGGAATTTCCTTCAATGATTCCTCACTAATTCAGCCACTGAATACCTCAGATTTTTGTGCAATGTGCTGAGGCCTGGGAAATGATATTCAGAATCCCTGATCAGTTGCTGCTTCATTTTTTAAAAGTTTTTACGGATTATAGTTGCTTCACAGTGTTATGCTAGCTTCTATTGTACAGCAAAGTGAATCAGCTGTGTGTGTGTGCATGTTCAATTGCTCAGCTGTGTTCAACTCTTTGCAGTCTCATAGGCCACCAGACTCCTCTGTCCATGGAATTTTCCAGGCAAGAATACTCGAGTGGGTTGCCATTTCCTCTTCCAGGGAATCTTCCTGACCCAAGGATCGAACCTGTGTCCCTTGCATTTCCTGCACTGGCAGACAGATTCTTTATCACTGAGCCACCTCAGAAGTGTATATACATATATATATCCCTTCCTTTTTGAATTTCCTTCCCATTTAGGTCACCGCAGGCCATTGCGTTGAGTAGAGTGCCATGAGCTATACATAAGTTCTCATTAGTTATCTATTTTATGTATATGTCAGTTCCAGTCTCCCAATTCATCCCACTGCTCCTTCCTCCCTTGCTGCTTCATTGTTAAATGGAATCTTTACTTTGAGCAATAACCTAATAGCATATGCAGGATGGTAGACCCAGTCCATCACACACAACCGCTGTGATTAATTAATTATTCATATACATTTGGTTGCCCTGGGTCTTCATTGCTGCATGCTGACTTTCTCTAGTGGGGGCTTCTTTTGTTGAGCAGAGGCTCAACTGTTGTGACCCGGGGGCTTAGCTGCCCCGAGGCACTGTGGGATCTTCCCAGACCAGAGATCAAAGCTATGTCTCCTGCCTTGGCAGGTGGATTCTTAACCACTGGACCACCACAGCAGTCCCACGATTAGTTTTTTGACCCAAGGAAGTCTGGCTTGTGTCTGTGAGAGTCACTGTACCTTCCTTCCCACACTGTGTCCTGAATCTAAGACCCCCTTTGCACCTGCAGTTCTCACAACCACCCTGGGAAGTGAGAAGGGGAGAGATTACTGCACATAAAGAGACCTGGAACTGAGACGGGGAGGTCAGCTGGCTCGGCCACGGTCATGCCTGAAGTTTAACATAGTTCTTTCTGCCAGAAGGAGAATCTGAGTCCCTACCTCTTCTTTCCTCTGGGAGTTTCTCTCTCTCTTTCTGTAAACAGGAAATTATATGAGCCGCAGCCGGCACACCTCCACCTGCAGTTCAGTACTCAGCAGGGAACAGATTCTGAGACCCACACCCGTGGCCTCGATCTTTCACTAAGTGATTTCCTTAAAGTTGTTATTGATTTTCCTATGGGGACTAATTTCAGCTCTTCTGTTATGCTACTGTGATGATTAAATGTAAAAATCTATAGAAATCATTTAAACACACAAAACACCGCCCTCCTCTGAGCTGTTGCGTTTGCTGTTCCCCTGCCTGGAACTGCCCCCTTCTGGCCCCCCATCCAATCTTTGCCAACTTGGCCCCTTCTCCACTGTGGGATTCAGACACCCCTCCTGGCAGGGTCTCCCTGAGCAGCCCTTTTCTTTAAAGTAGCCCCACCCACTCCAGCCTCTGATCCCATTACCTGGTATTGTTTTCTTTATGACATGTGTCACTGACTGTGGGTTCAGGAGCTTTCCAGGTGGAATCCATCCATACCCAGAGGGCAGGGAAAGACTGATGGAAGAGGCAGCCACTCCAGATGGACAGGTGGGAGTTTAACTAGCAGGTAACTTCCTCCAGGGCTGGTTTTTGGTGCCCAGGGACCAGGTCTTCACCTCCCCTCTGCCAGCCTGTGGCATTTGAGAGTTTATAGAGGCCTTCCTGGGGTTCAGTCACCCTCAGCATCCCAGGTCTTCATTACTCCTGCTCTCTTCAGGTGCATCCTTGAAATGGCTCTCATGGAAGGGCAAACAGTCCTTCTAACTACTAATCTCTGTTTGGAAAAAAAAACATGCCAGTGAGCTCCCTAGAGACTGTATTAAATCAATGGCCACCACCTGAATTATGGGAGGATGAGCAGGCTTTCCTGTTTCTTAGGTATCATGTATATATCCCAGTCTTTCTGTCTATAAAAGCAAATCCAAAATAATGGATTACCTTCTCCGCCAGTGAAATTGGGTCACAGAGGGCCCCCCCATGCCAGTCTTCACCCAGTTGATTTCATCCCTCTGGAGAAGAATAAACCGCGTTCTTTGTCTGAATGTCAGTTTCACCTCAGCATAGTTTCTGGTTCTGTCAGCTTCATAGATTTCAGACGTATGTTTCAACTCTCCATTCACTTGTCACCTCTCTTGAGTGGAGGAGGGAACAGGGCCGACTCCTATTAGAGACGGCAGAGCAGACTAAAAGGAGTGATCAGAGCTAACCCCCAAGGTCACCTAGTGGGTCCCATATCCCGTGACAGCCCTTGATGCTATGCCTAGAGAGGAGACAGACCCTGGAAGATGGGTTAGTAAGACACACCCTGAAGAGGAAGGGGGATGGTTGGACTGACCTGGTCACAGCTGGAACCAGTCACTGCAGACTCAGGGCATCCTAGGACCCAGTACCCACAGGTCCCCCGTGCCCTGCAGGCTACTCTGATGAGGGCCTTTTATTAATATTAGTGGCCTCATCCTTTCTACACTCCCCCACCCCCAGGTCTTACCTTGCCTGGATCTTATAGAAACATGGTTGATGCTTGTACAGAGGGGTGAAGTCAGCCACGTGGAAACTGGTGTGGGGTGACCCTCTGTGGCAGTAACCCATCATTTGGATCCACTTTTGTAGACAGAGAAACTGGATACATACGTTATACCTGCTGCTGCTGCTAAGTCGCTTCAGTCGTGTCCAACTCTGTGTGACCCCATAGATGGCAGCCCACCAGGCTCCCCCGTCCCTGGGATTCTCCAGGCAAGAACACTGGAGTGGGTTGCCATTGCCTTCTCCGACATTATACCTAACAAACAGGAAAACCTGCTCATTCTCTCATAATTCAATGGTGGTCATTGATTTCATACAATCTCTAGTCATCACTGTGGTCTCTGTTCAAATACATCAGACCCTTTCCTGCCTCTCCTCCCCCACTTCCCCGCTCATTGGGAACCAGACACTTCACCTCCACAGCTGTGAGTCTCTCCCCTTCCACCCTTGGCTGCTTCCAGCAGCCCTTCCCAGTCTCCGAGGTCACCTGTTCACTGGCTTCTCAGGGTGGGTCTCCCACTCTACACTGTGAACTCCATGACCCTGAGTCCTGGCCCTCCTGGCTTAGTACCGTGTCCAGAGGGCCCAGTACAGGCCCTTGACTCAGTAGGTGCTCGGTTAATGCTAACTGAAGAAGTAAGCAAGTCTGAGTTAATACAAAGCAAACTGTCATTCCCACCTCTGCAGATACCTCCTTAGGCAGATCAACTGATTGGCGTCTTTAAAATAGTGATCCTTTCAACACTTAATGGCATAAATAGTATAGGGCTGACCCTGTCTTCTGCTTTCCTGGTATCTTATCTACCCACCTTCTTAGCAGCAGAGCTCCATTTGAGCCAATAGCATGTGAATGTCCTTGATCTCAGAAAAATTACTCCCTTCTGTAGCTCAAAACATCAGCCAACAAATGTAACCTCGGTTCTCCAGGGCAATGATCTGCTGGAAGTCAGGCTCAGCTCTGGCCAATGAGATACAATCAGAAGTCTCATGGAATGCCCTTACCTCCCTGAAAGAAAATAATAATAGTAATAATAATAGTGATCACTGTGTACTGAAAGTGAAAGTGTTATTTGCTCAGTCTTGTCTGACTCTTGTAACGCCATGGACTGCAGCCCACCAGGCTCCTCTGTCCAGGATTTCTCCAAGGCCAGAATACTGGAGAGGGTTGCCATTTCCTTCTTCAGGGGATCCTCCCGACCCACGGATTGAACCCATGTCTCCTATGTTACAGGTGAATTCTTTATCCACTGAGCCACCTGGGAACTTACAGGCAAAAGCATTCCTAATCAGCACAGGCTGGCTAAAGACAAGGATAAAAAATACTATGAGCCATCCCCTCCCAATGACTTAGTAAAGCCCAGGTCAGGAAAAATAAGCGAAAAGGACCAATGGGCTATTAGCACTCTGGAAAAGGGGGTTAGAGGAGAGATAGGGAAGAGAGAAGTTGGAAGAAACATTAGTTGACCTGAAAAGCTCATTCTGCAATTCTGTTAGGAAGGACAGTGCTAGAATAAATTTATTGTGAGATACAGGGAATATCTGATGTAATACCACACTGGGTGGTACAGCCTCTTCATTGGAAGTTAAAAATGGACTTTCATGTATGTAAATTAAGCTTCTAAATCTTTCTCCACAAATCCAGGTACACTCCTGAGAGCGGAGAATCACAGCCGCTGGGTGCCTTTGTTTGACGGATCCCTCTAAATCTTCCTAATGTTCTGAATTGCATGGCACTTTATCTCATGTCTGAGTCCTCATCTCTTTCATCCCTCCCCTCTGAACTTCTCCAGGCATCCCTAAGTTGAAATAGGCAAAGAGAATCGTCTTTCTGCTTTAAAAGTTACCACTTTATTCACCCTCGATCGATTTCTCAGCATGAATTATAATTCATAAAATGATTCCTCACTCTTTATCTAAGCTGCTATCACCCCTGCTGTGTCATTCTTCAAAGGACTGTGCTAATTGCTTTTTTCCTCTCCTTTTCTCTAAAATTGAAAAGAAACAGTCTCCACAATTCAGGTGCACTTTCCTCCTAATTTCTAACCACAAACGTCTCAAGAAAATGCAGGAAGATGGGACTTGGGTCAGATTTTGATGGCCTTCTCATCTTCAACGGCAGTGCTGCTGCCCTGGCTTTTTAAAGCCACATGTGCAGATGTCCAGGGTAGTTGATGGTCAATGACATTAATAACAACAACAACAAAAAGGATGTGTGTTTGGTGGCTCAGACGGTATAGAATTTGCCTGCAATGCAGAAGACCCAGGTTCGACCCCTGGGTTGGAAAGATCCCCTGGAGAAGGGAATGGCAACCACTCCAGTATTCTTGCATCCTGGAGAATTCCGTGGACAGAGCCTGGAGGGCTACAGTCCATGGGGTCGCAAAGAGTTGGATGCAACTAAGAGACTAACACTTTCACTTCTAAGTGATGATGCAGAGCAGTTCGGCTCCCTGATCAGAACTGGAAATCCTGGGGGAGAAAGAACAGTGACTTTATCTCATCCAGGCTCCTTCCTTTACGAAGAGCGTGCACTTCTCTGAGGCTTTGGGGATCCCTGCCCAGTGTCACTCAGGGATTTGTCTCTGAGCCTTTGAGGACAGCTGATGGACACTCACTCATGATGGACAGATACCATGGGAGCAGGTAAGCCTGAGCTCAGGCCTGAAGACACAGAGTCCTCAGCATCGCTGTCCAGATGCTGTTATCCTCGGGCCCACAGTTTACTATAGATATGTTGTCTTCAAAGCATGACTTGCCTGGGCTTCGCTGATGGCTCAGTGGTAAAGCATCTGCCTACCAATGCAGGAGACACGGGTTCGATCCCTGGTCCAGGAAGATGCCACATGCTAAGCCCAGGAGCCTGTGCTCTTGAACCTGGGACTATTGAAGCCCACACTCTAGAGCCCATGCTCCACCACACGAGAAGCCACCGCAATGGGAAGCCCACACATCCCAACTAGAGAGTAGTCCCTGCTCACGTCAACTAGAGAAAAGCCCCGCAGCAATGAAGACCCAGCAAACCAATAAATAAATAAAATTATTTTTAAAAAATGACTTGCTTGATACTTTTATTTAAACCAACTCAAGCCCAACTTCCCAGACGAACTGAACCTGTTTTAACTAAGAGCACTGCAGAATTCTAAGTCTGATGGGTTAGCTTCATTTTGTTTTTTTTCTAATGTATTTACATGATAGGAATATACACATATGTGGTATACACACACTTATCGATACACTTTCACACACAAACACATATACACCCTCCCTGTGCACTACTTAGCTTGTTTTTTTACTTTGTGTGTGTGTTGTTTTTTATTATTTTTATTTTTTGGCCACATGGCACGGGTTGCGGGATATTAGTTCCCTGACTATGTTTTGAACCCGAGCCACAGCCATGAAAGCGTGGAATCCTAACCACGGGTCACCAGGGAATTCCCAAACCACTGCTTCAAGTTGAAAAGTCACCATTACTTAACCCCAGTTGAATCTAAATTTTCAACATATGTAAGTAAAATAAAACTAAAAGCTTAGTACGGTACTAGCCACAACACAGCAAGTGAGCAAAGGAAGGATACAGAAAATCTGTCTCCCAAATCAGAACATAAGACCTCCCATCCTGTCAGTGTCTCCTCTGGGTCTTTTGGGTTAAGATTACTGAATGATCCAGCGTGTCTGGAAGATTCTAAAAGGCTGTATCCCATGCGGTAGAGAGAGCTGAAATCCAGTTCCAAGGAAGGGATGGCTTGCATTTTCCCCAGCTTCTCTTCACAACTTTTGGCCGGTTGCTCAGTTGTGTCTGACTCTTTGCAACCCTCATGGACTGCAGCACGCCAGGCTTTCCTGTCCTTCACTATCTCCTGCAGTTTGTTCAAACATCTGTCCACTGAGTCAATGACACCATCCAACCTCTGTCCCCCCTCTTTTCTTCCTGCCCTCAATCTTTCCCAGCATCACGGTCTTTTCCAGTGAGTCGGCTCTTCGCATCAGGTGGCCAAAGTACTGGAGCTTCAGTTTCAGCATCAGTCCTTCCAATGAATGTTGAGGGTTGATCTTCTTTAGGATTAACTGGTTTGATCTCCTTGCTCTTCACAATAGAAAAGGAATAAACACAAGTTCTACCTGTTAGTGATGCAGGGGAAAATAACATCACCATGCCACCCTTACCCTACACTGCAGAATGTGAGGGGGACAATAAGGGGTGGGTGTGACTCTGGGGTCCCTCAGCTGGAGAGGCACAGAGCCTCTTAGGCAATAATCAAAGAGATCAACCTTGGAACAACCTGGCAGCCAAACCAACCTGCTGCTTGCCATCCCATCTCACGTTGTTTTATCTCTGCTTTGATAGCAATGTGTCACAACAGGCTGCCAAGTATATCTTCTGCAACGGCACCTCTATTTATAGTTCCTAGAAAATGATTTATTCTTGGAAACTTCCTAGGGGTAACTTTTCTGTCTGCCAAAAGCAACTTAAAAAAATTTTTTTTTTATTGGAGTATAGCTGATTTACAATGTTGTGTTAGTTTCAGGTGTAGAGCAAAATGAATCACTTATACATACACATATATTCACTTTTGTAAGATTCTTTTCCCATATAGGTCATGACAGTGTTCCAAAAGCAACTTTAAAAGGGATCACCAGTCACAATGAACGTAATTGACATAGAAACTCTGGTCCAGTCCAGAATCGTCCAGATGCTTTGCTCAGATCAACTCAGCCGACTTGGAGAAACTATCTCAGGGCTGCCCCTCTCCTTTAAAAACTTTTTTTTTTAAATTGGCTGCACTGCATGTGGGATCTTAGTTCCCCGATCAGGAATCGAACCGGAGCCCCCTGAACTGGAAGGCTGAATCTCAACCACTGGACCACCGGGGAAGTCCCCAGGGCTGCCCTTCAAGAGGTTTCAGCCTTGTCCCTGCCAGCATCACCTCTCACCTGGATGAGGACAGCATCTGCCACAGCAGAACCCCAACTTGCATCTTCTGGTCCTCTAAGATCCTCCCCACACAGCAACCTGACTTCCAGACAGGACTGTTTCAGGTAAACAGAAGATATAGTCACTCTTCTGCTAAAAAACCTCCAGTCACTTCCTACTGTTCTTGGGGGGGGGGGGCGGGGCGCGTGGGGAACTTTAAGGGAAAAAAAAGCAAACTTTTCTATGGTCCTAGGAAGTCCCATACCATTGGGTATCTGCTTGCATCCCTAACCTCATTCTGTTCATTTCACCGCCTACAAGACCCACTGTCTTGTCCTACTTCCTGAAATAACAGGCTCCTGTCTCTGAGCCCTGGCCCATTCAGTTCCTATGGCAGTGAGCTCTCCTCCCACACTGCCTTGTAATCAACTTGTAGGATGCAGTTTAAAGCCATATTCCCATTAAACTGGATTATTTCAAACTATCTATTGAAATACATGAATGTCAGCATTTCCTTTTCATCCGTGCAGGGATCTCAAGAAGCAGGAGCTGTGCAGAGCAGAACTGCAGTGAATGGCTCCATGACCTCACTCCCTTCTTAGGGGCGAGGCATCCAGAGCCCACGGCCACCCCGTAACCAGGTCCCTGAGGGCCGCATCCTCCCCCATGTATTTAGTTCTTTGGAAGCAAAAGGGGAAGAAAAGAAGGGCAACAGAGAAAAAGGAATAAAATTGTTCTCTCTGCCACAAATGCAGGGCAATGCCTTCAACAAATGTGCTTATCAAATATTTACCATGTGTCAAATGGTATTATCAGCTTCCCAGGTGGCTCAGTGGTAAAAAATCCGCCTGCCAATGCAAGAGATGCAGGTTGGATTCCCTGGGTCGGGAAGGTCCCCTGGAGAAGGAAATGGCAACCAATTCCCGTATTTTTGCCTGCAAAATCCCATGAACAGAGGAGGCTGGAGGGCTACAGTTCATGGGGTCGCAAAGAATCGGACACAACTTAGCCTCGAAACAACAACAACAACAAAAATGCTATTTTAAAAACTTTTATGGAGGTATGCATGATATAAGATAGAATGCATGTTTTTAAAATATATTCTGTTTCATAAGTTTTGACCTATATATAAGCCTGGGAGTTTAGGACTGAAATTGAGATAAGGGTAAAGAAGCTTACTTGTGCCACTCTGTCATCCCTCCATCCCATCCCTCTCTGGAACCCTCATCCCAATCTGTACACAACTGCTGATCTGAGTTCTGAAGCTGCGTGACTTCTTTTTTTAAAAAAATGTTGACTGTGCTGGGTCTTCTTGTGGCTCAAGGGCTTCTCTAGTTGTGGCCCTCAGGCTTAGTTGCCCAGCAGCATGTGGGATCTCAGCTCCCAGACCAGAGATTGAACTCAGGTCCCCTGCAGTGGAGGGTGGATTCTTAGCCACTGGACTGCTAGGAAAGTCCCTGCATGACTTGTTTCATTCAGCATAATTATTTTCAGATCCATCCATGTTCCAGCATGTATCAGTAAATGTCATTTCATTGTTTAGTTGCATTTCCCTGTATGAATACACCACTGCTTATTTATCTATTCACCTGCTGTTGGGCATTTGTGCTTTATCCAGGTTTTGACAAGCGCAAACAGGCTGCTATCAATATTCATGAACAAGTTTTTATATGAATAGCTGATTTCATTTTTTTTAGATAAATATCTAGAAATAGAAAGACTAGATCATAGGGTAGGTGTATATTTAACTTTAACAAAACAGCCAGGATGTTTTCCAAACTGGTGCACTATTTACAATAACCAAGACATAGAAACAACCAAAATGTCCAACAACAGATGAATGGATAAAGAACATATAGTACATATATATACAATGGAATATTATTCAGCCAAAAAAAAAGAAATAATGCCATTTGCAGCCACATGATGGACCTAGAGATTATTGTACTAAGTAAATATAGAAAAGACAAATACCATACATCATTGATATGTGTATCCCAAAATATGACACAAATAAACATATCTATGAAACAAAACCAGACTCATAGACGTAGAGAACAGACTCGTTGCCAAGGTAGGGGTGTGGGTAAGGAAGGGAATAACTGGGAGGTTGGTGTTAGCAGATGTAAGCTAGTATATATAGGACGGATAAACAACAAGGTCTTACTATATAGCACAGGGAACTATATTCAATATCCTGTGATAAACCATAATGGAAAAGAATATGAATATATATATGCATAACTGAAGCATTTATTGTACAGCAGAAATTAAGCACAACACTGTAACTCAACTAGACTTCAATAACATTTAAAAACATGCAGATGGCTATACCGTTCTACCCTTCCCCCAGCAGAAAGTTCCCATCCCTCCCCATCCTCACCAACTTGGAATGGTCAATCTTTTCTTAAATTGTAGCCATTCTGAAGGCTGTGCAGTGGTGTCTCACTGTGGGTTTAACATGCATTTTCTTAATGGCTAATGATGTCCAGCATCTTTTTTTTGTTCACGCGTCCACTGGCCGACCACCCATTCCACTATATTAGATGTTTGTTATTAGCTTCACAAATGCAGCCCTTTGAAGTGGGTTTTGACTGAGGGATCAGACCAGCCACTGGGTGGGAGAAAGCTGAGTAGACAGGCAGTGAATTGAGAGTTAAGTGAGAAATGCAAGTGGCTTCTAATTGTGCCAAATGACTCCTAATTGTGGGTCATCTGAAATGAATGGGCTGCCCTGATGACAGGGTGCATGTCCTATCCAAGATGATGACCTTGTGATGGCCCATGAGACTATAAATAGTAAAGCTCTCATCCTAGAAGTCTTTCTTTTCCACACTGTGAGGCAAATGTTAGCCAGGAAAGCGCCAGGTCTCTGGAGATGCAAGTTACCTGGTTGTTCAGTTCTTGTCTGGGTGAGTGAGGACTAGTACATTCTCTATGAAACTTGGGGAAAGCAGGATAAGGACCTGGAAATCAGAGGTTAAAATTAAGAGACTTCCCTTCGAATCCACCTGCAGGGGACACAGATTTCATCTCTGGTCCAGAAACTGAAATCCCACATGCGGCAGGGCAACTAAGCCCTTGCATCACAACTACCGAACCTTCTAGCTGCATCTACTGAAGCCTGCGTGTGCTAGAGCCCATGCTCTCCAAGGAGAAGCCACGGCAATGAGAAGCCGGCACACCACACTAGAGAATAGCCCCCGCTCTCTGCAATTAGAGAAAGCCCGCGTGCAGCAACAAAGACCCAGCAAAGACATAAATAAATAGACAATTTTTAAAAATAAAATTGATTAAGGACCTTCAAGGTCTTCATTTAAATAAGATACAGTCTGTGAACTCTCTGCTTTTGAATGCCCAGTGCTGGAGGCAGAAATAAACAGTCCGCCTTCAAGATGAAGCAAGTGGGTGAGCAAGTGAAGCTGGTCTGGGTAGGGTGTGTTGATGTGGCGTGATGATGGAAATGTAGTCGCTGATGCAGATTTTGCTCACCTTATGTCTGACCTTGGCGAGTTCCTTAAACTCTGCCTCAGTGGTAGCACCTGTAACACAGTGCTCACGAGGTGTCATTATCCCCATGACCACTGGAGGGCACAGTCCTGTCTGCAGGGAGCTGCAGCTCCCAGGCTTCAGTTGCTTAGTCCCAGCATGTGTGTATGTGTGCTAAGCCACGTCAGTCCTGCCCAACTCTTTGTGATGTTATGGACTGTAGTCCTCCAGGCTCTTCTGTCCATGGGATTCTCTAGGCAAGAATACTGAAGCAGGTAGACACCCCCTTCTCCAAGGGATCCTCCTGACCCAGGGACTGAACCTAGTTCTCCTGCATTGGCAGGCAGATTCTTTACTGAGCCAGCAGGGAAGACCAAGCAGAAATATATACAAATCTGTGGGAATCTGTTTCAGGGCTCCTGGCGCCTTCATTCCTTGGCAGGTCAGAGGGGGAGCAGAGTCAGGCAAATGGACATCTAACAAGCAGATCACAGGGGCAGTCTTACACACCCAGAGGCAGCTCCCTGCCGAAGCAAGCTTGGTTTTACAAAGCTGCCTCTTCATCGGGAATTTTGAACAGCCCACCAGGGAGCCCCAAATGGGAACTCTGATTGGACGTCAAATCACAGGGTGGCTGCCTGGCTCTCCCGGAAAATTAAGACCATGTTCTGTCCCATTAGGTTTCCTACGGCTTGGGCGGCTCATTGCACTGAATAAGTGGCTCCATTTGCAAGCTGCCCGCCCCTGGAGAGAGATCGGGCCTCGCAGTCACCATCCGTGAACGAGCTGCTTCATCAGCCAAAGGTAAATATTTTCCAGAAGCAAGATGATTCTAGAGAGATCAGGAAAGGCAGCCAAGTCTGCCCGGAGGTCCTTTGCAGCCTTTTCTGGGTCTTTTCCAAGCTTTCCTGTCCCCTTTCTCTGCTCTCAATTAAAAACAGCAAAGGAGACACAGACGTTAAAAGAACAGACTTTTGGGCTCAGTGGGGGATGGAGAGGGTGGGATGATTCGTGAGAACAGCATTGAAACATATACACTACCATACGTAAAATAGATAACCAGTGTGAGTTTGATGCATGATGCCAGGCACCCAAAGTCGGTGCTCTGTGACAACTTGGAGGGATGGGGAGGGGAGGGAGATGGGAGGGGGTTCAGGGTGGAGGGGACACATACCTATGGCCGATTCATGATGATGTATGGGAAAAGCGATCACAATATTGTAAAGTAATTATTCTTCAATTAAAATAAATAAATAAGTAAAAAAGAAACTTTAAAAAAAGTTATTTGAATTATAAAGGAAGATAAAAGCCTACAGGGACTTCTCTGGTGGTCCAGGGAAGACTGACTGGACTCCCAATGCAGGGACATGGGTTTGATCCCTGGATGGGAAACTAAGATCCCATATGCCTGCACAGCACGGCCAATAAGTAAATAAAATTTAAAAAGCAGAAACTTTCAGGATGGATTTTTTAAAAAGCCTAGTGCTTCCTTCACCTAATCCTGGCTTGGGCACTTCCCTCAAGGGTATCAGAGTTTTTACACATGATCTTTACCTGAGGAGTAAAACCTATAACAGACTGACTGACCAAAAGTCTCGGCAAAGATACATTCACATTACCTGCTTTATATTTTCCTTTTAAATTTTATCAAAGTGTAGTTTATTTACATTGTTGCACTAATTTCTACTGTGCAGCAAAGTGACTCAGCTTTACACGTATATATATGTGTGTATATTTGTATTTTTCCATTATTATTTATCACAGGGTATTGAACATAGTTCT
Source organism: Cervus canadensis (assembly GCF_019320065.1). Classification (NCBI taxonomy): domain Eukaryota; kingdom Metazoa; phylum Chordata; class Mammalia; order Artiodactyla; family Cervidae; genus Cervus; species Cervus canadensis. Next base: position 105,872,053 of record NC_057386.1, read on the forward strand.
CTGTGCTCTACAGTAGGACCTTGCTGTTTATACACTCTCTATACATGATAGTTTGCATCTGCTAACCCCCAAATCCCAATACCTCCCTTCCTCACCTCCCCTCCCTCTTAGCAATCACTACTGCAATTCCCTGGTGGCTCAGTGGTAAAGAGTCTGCCTGCAACGTAGGAGACATAAGAGATGCGGGTACGATCCCTGGGTCAGGAAGATCCCTGGGAGAAGGGCATGGCAACCCACTCCAGTGCTCTTGCCTGGGAAATCCCAGGGACAGAGGAGCCTGGCGGGCTACAATCCCTGGGGTCGCAGAGTCGAACAACTGAAATGACTGAGCACACACGCAGTCTAGTGTCTGTCTCATTTACATTATCTTAACATGACACTAACCGTCTCATTATCCCAAGGTGAGGTCCACAGTCCCTCCCCTTGACCTTGGACCAGAATTGCAGCCTCAGTAGAAGCTACACTGCATGACTGTTGAGGCTTCATCATAAAAGACCCACTTCATCTTTCAAAGGAGCAGAAGTTCAACAATGTTATCTGGATTCTTGCTCTCCTAATAAATTTGAATAAAAATTAATTCCCCAATGGACTCACAGACATAGAGAACAGACTTGTGGTTGCCAGTGCAGGGACAGGGGGAGGGGTAGAGGGGGAAAGGAGGAAAGGATTAGGAGTTTGGGGTCAGCAGATACAAACTATTATCTACAGAATGGATAAACAACAAGATCATACTGTATAGCACAGGGGACAATATTCAATATCCTGTGATAAAATATCACAGAAAAGGATAAACAATATTAGAGGTATTGGCAGAACCTTCAAAAATTTGTCATGCCCCATTCTTGCCACAGAAAACAGTCAGGATTCTATTCAGTTCAGTTCAGTCACTCAGTCGTGTCTGACTCTGCGACCCTGTGAATCGCAGCACGCCAGGCCTCCCTGTCCATCACAAACTACCGGAGTTTACTCAAACTCATGCCCATCGAGTCGGTGATGCCACCCAGCCATCTCATCCTCTGTCGTCCCCTTCTCCTCCTGCCCCCAATCCCTCCCAGCATCACTGGCTGACAAACAGCAGTTTCTCTCTGGATTTGCTTAGTCAGGTCTATTTTTCCAATCCACCTTAAGAAACCACACATCCTCAAGGGGGTTCCCAAAACCCTCTGAATCAAATATTTTAGAGCTGGTTTTTCCCTTCTTTTACATTTAGCTGTCTTCTGTCTGCTCTCTGGGATGAATTATTTTGTATTTCTATATTTTTGAATGTGTGCTAGGAAATGACATAACATATAATTCCTGTTATGTGGCTATCACAGTAGCAAATTTACTGAAGATGCTTGCCGGCAGTCCTGTGCTGCAGTAACACACGGATGTGGTTGTCTTGTTTTGAGCATCTTAGAAGTGTGGCTGATTAGTCTGCAGTAACCAGACAGTGGAAACCAAAGTGTGCTGCTCATTTTAATTTATGCAAAAGCATAAAGGATCAAATTTCCCCAAGCTTATACTGGAAATCAACATCCATAGAGCAGCAGACTCTCATGGGGTAACAGTCTCAAACAAAAACAGCCAAAGGGACATTGGGAAACAGACCTGCAAGATCTTGTGTACTGAGAGTTCATCAAAGGCAATTTTCAAAGATAAGAACCTATTTGTTGTCCTAATAAATAGAAATTAACCACATTACCTAATGTGACACTTTATTGTTCTTGATCACTGTGAAGATCTATATCTGCAGGCTCAGTGGGAATTTGGAAGGTGAAGGTGTCCATCCCTATCAAGAAAGCCAGGATATGACACATCTGGTATCCATTCCACTTCTCCACTCAATGCAGACACTGCTAATCAATCACAGCACCCAGTATCCACTCCACACCTGCACTCAGACATTGCTAATCAACCCCAGCACAGGACTGCACTCTTTCCATCAGGGGCCAGATTTTTCTTCAGAATTCTTCTCACCACAATGCTCCTGAATGCAACCAATTAGCCCATGAAACAAAAACCTGTTTTTCATCCTCAAATCAGATCAGACTTTAAAGACTCCAATGGGGAGGAAAAATTGAAAATGTGGCTAGATATCCAATCTGGAGTATTATTCAACAGTTTCAAACATATGAGGAAGAACTACTCCACTGACTCGGAAAGTTAGCCAAGATATCCTGGAGTCCACAAACCAATACACACAGTACAGTACACAACACACACAAGGAGACTCATCCAAGTCTAAAGACAAACAAGCAGGTGCCAATCTCTCTCCTTTCGTTGCAAGTCCTGGCCTGTGTGACAAAGTGGGAGGCAGGTCGGGGAAGAATTCATGCACATGCAGCCAGACATCAGATGTGTCTAATTAGCTGCCTAAGAGCTAGAAAGCGATATTTGGAGGATGCTGCAGGGAGCAAGCTAATACACATTTAAACAGAAGCCTTTGGAGGGGATGTCTGGAGACAGATGAAAGACTGAGCAGTCATCACTGGTCTTAATTGGCAGATCACAGTTCTGACAAATGTGCTGAAGATAACCATTCAGTGCACTGGTCCTGTGGGGGGGTCGGGGTGAGGGAGGTGGGAAGGGTGACTTCATTAACTATGGATCCCAAGATTCTCTCGACAATGGACCACTTTCAGTCAGAAAGATGATTGCTCCTCCTTGGTTACTGGCCTCCTTTTCTTGTAACTTTCTGCCACTCTATTAAAAAAAAAAAAAAAACTTGGATTGATTTCCATCTTGACAGCTGTCTTTGGAGTTCTTTTTTTAGGCTGACCCTATTTTGCAGAAAAAGATGTTTCTCTTTTCATTTCTACCCCTTCAATGTGATCTGTGTGAAGTATTGTGTTGCTTCATCCAAGGTGAGCTCAGAAACAAAACCATCCCTCCACTATTGGGCCATTGTGGAGTATTTTCAAATTTTCAAGGATCCAGCCCCCGTCTACACTGGGGTAAAGAGCTATTTATCCAAACTTTCCAGTCCCCATCAATCAATGAGAGCAAATTACTGTTATATTCACTTTGAAAGGAATCAAAAGTCCAGGATGTCCATGTGATTATGTTTGAATTTTCACTCAGTGCTTATTAGCTGATCAATATTAACTCAAACTAAGAAAATTTAAGACACTCCCCCCAATAAATCTTGCCCCAAAAAGGAAAAAATAAATTCAGGTCCTAGTAGAAAAAAAAAAATAAGGATTTTACAGAGAAAGATAAATCAAGTGGAGTTAAGAGTTACTTATTTTGGCTAAATACTTTTCCAGAATTTTCTCTCAGAAGGCAAGAGAACAGATTAAATAAGAAAGAATATGTACCATAAATCAGAATAATTACATTATTTCACTACCTTCTTGGCTCAGTTTTCTCCTTATAAGATGTTTAAATTATGAGGAGATGCTTTTTTGCATTTAAAACATTTTATAATACACTCAGCCACTTCTAAATCATAGTAAAATATATATCATTCTATAAAGAAGGATAGCAATTCAGGTTGAATTCTAAGCTCAATGGGCAGTCAGCAGTTCAGACCATTAGGACATAAATTATCGTTTGTGTGTGGATGAAGAGGGATCAGTTCTGGTGGAGAAGATAGTAAATCTGAATTAGAATAATGGCTTCTTGAGTCTGATTGTAAGCAGGAGCCTCTTCTGAAATATACTCATCTTTCCACATATGGTAAGTTCCCCTCCACCAACAAGTATAAATTTGGGTGAAGAGGAAGATTAAACTTTATTACGTTCCAGATGAATCATTTCCAAGTCCTAAAACAGTGCATGTAATTAGATTGAATTCTCAGATATTTTCTAATCAACTTGGGGATATTTGTGAGAAAAATCAAGCTTTAAACAGCAGGGGATGCTAAGAAGTAGGTTTCAACTGGCATCCGGACCTGTCCATTAAGCTCTCAATTTTTATAACTATTTTCAAACATTAATCCTTTTTTTTTTCTTTTACTTGTTAGAAAGCTAAATAGGCTCACATTATCATATTTTAAAATTCCATTTTTATTACCACTCTTTCCAAATCTTAACTCAAATGCATTGCCTTTGACATATAAGACTGGCAGATAAATGACATTTTTACATTATCAGTCTAAAAACCATAGTTCCAACCATTTGCAGCAATTTTATACTCAAGATTTATGAAAGCAGTATTGGATAAAGTTTAATTAATGATTAATTATTAAATTAATTAATGCAAATGACATCACAATGCTTTGTAGACCTTTAACTCCAACCATCTGCTTGGCACTGAAAAAAAAATCAATTTCTTTTCTTTTCATCATCACAAAGGAAGGTACTGGGAGAATTAAGATTATTTCTTCAGTCTTTCTTCTTGGTCCGACATCTATTTTAAAAATATGGACTTTTGGCAGTTGGAACTAATTAAAAGAACTAATGTTTAACAGACATAGAAAACAAACTTATAGTTAACACAGGGGGAAGGGAGGAGAGGGATAAATTGGGAGTTTGGGGTTAACAGATACACACTACTACATATAAAATAGATTTTTAAAAAAAGACCTCCTGTATAGCGCATGGAGCTACCTCAATAGCTTGTAATAACCTATAATGGAAAAGAACCTGGGAAACAATAGATATATACATTTGTATAACAGAATCACTTTGTGGTTCACCTGAAACTAACATTGTAAGTCAACTATGCTTAAAAACAAAGAATTCACATTTATTAATTGTAAGCTATAGATCAAATACTGTGCTGGGTATTCTATATACTTATTTAATGAACCTTCCCTCTGTACATATTAGACAAGTATGGAAGACATCTCTAAACTTCCTTATGCACCTCTATCCTTTTGCTTACATCCTTATCCTCAGTCTCCATGCCTGGGACTTCCCTGGTGATCAGTGGCTAAGACTCCACACACCCAATGCAGCGGGCCCAGGTTCGAACCCTGATCGGGGAACCAAGATAGCACGTGCAGCAACTAAAATGAACCTGCATGCTACAAGGAAGACCGAAGATACAATATTATGCGATGTAAGATCCCGCACGCTGCAATGAAGATCCAAGATATCATGTGCCGCAATTAAGACCTGGTGCAGCCAAATAAATAAATGAATATTTAAAAATTGAATAAATAAAATGATCAAATAAGGTATTTCTGAAAGAAAAGGCTAAATCTGAACTTTAATTATCTAGAAAGACAGTCTGCCGTGACTTATTCATTCCATGTTGCTAGAGGGAGTTGTTTTATGATTAACTCTCTTTTCCATTAAAACAAAAGTATTAGTTTATGGAGGGATCATTAAGCTAGTCATTTAATACGTTTGATGCACACAACAAATAAATGTGTTAGGTCCTATTCCCTTCAGTTAATCCATGAGAATATTACATTTGCTTAAGTTAATTAAGCTTGTTTAATTTTTGTTGCATTTTAATGAGTTCATTTATAAGAAAATAAACTTAAGAGGACAGTGTATATTTCCTGGATCAAAATAAGAAAAACAAAAGGGTTCCAAATTAGAATCCACAGACAACATTCAGAAAATTCTGTTTAAACTCAGCATCTTTTTAAGGTGCCTGGTATTTCAACTGATTCTAAGGACTGTTGTTCAGTTGTTGTGTCCAACTCTTTGTGACCCCATAGACTGCAGCACACCAGGCTTCCCTGTCCTTCACTGTCTCCCAGAGTTCACTCAACCTCATGTCCATTGAGTCACTGATGCTATCTAACCATCTTATCCTCTGCTGCCTGCTTCTCCTTTTGCCCTCAATCTTTCCCAGCATCAGGGTCTTTTCCAGAGTTGGCTGTTCACATCAGGTAGCCAAAGTAGGATCCAGATTAGTGACCCACATGTCATATGTTCCAAGCCATGAAATGTGCTTCAAGTCACCACTGCCTATTCCTCCTTTTCCACTTTCAATAATGATTTATCAGCCTTTGGGTAGGATAAACTATTCTAGGTGTTTCTTAATATCCTTCTTCTCATGGAAGAGAGGAGGTTCATAATCCCATGAAACCTAGACGCCTCCTGCCAGTGTCTACTAGGTTTTTGTTTAATCTCAGCTCAGCAGAGATCAAGATGATGGTAAAACTAGCTGATGTCACATTATGGCATGTAATAATGTAATAAGGTCTACCCATAATGCTTAGCATATCAGAAGGACTTTATTTTTACAAAGCTCAAGCAGATCTTTGTCCATGAGTGTGTGTGTGCTCAGTCATGTCAGACTCTTTGTGACCCCATGGACTGTAGCCCACAAGACTCCTCTGTCCATGGAATTTTCCAGTAAAAGATACTGGAGTGGGTTGCCATTTCCTCTTCCAGGGGATTCTCCCAATCCAGGGATTGAACCCACATCTCCTGCCTCCCCTGCATTGGCAGACGGATTGTTTACCACTGTGCCACCTGAGATGGCAGCCTAAAAACAGTGATCCAAATTCTTTTCCAGCTCATTCTCCAACTGTGAATAGACCAAGAAGAGATATAAATCGTCTCTATTATCCACCTGACTCAGCCACTGGCCAGGCCCTACAGCTCAACCTCAGCCACGAGGCATGGTTGATAGTGATACTGTTGATTTGTTTAATCCGCAAGTATGTACTGAGCACCAACTGTATGCAACACACTTATCTAGACATGGATGATCCTTCAGGGAGGATGACTTCAATGATCAGAAAGTTTTTTTGTTTGCTTTTTTAGAGTGGAAAAGATAACAATCAAATAAATATACAGCAGGTCAAATGGTAATTAATGTTAAAAATAAAAAAGAAGCAAAACAAAGCAGAATAAGGGAATAGAGAGTGAAAATGAGTTGTTTTTTCTTAAATTTACTTTATTGAAGTGCAGTTGATTTACAATGTTGTGTTAATTTCTGCTATACAGCAAAGCTATCAGAGGATACATTCTTTTTCATATTCTTTTCCATTATGGTTTATCACAAGATATGGAATATAGTTCACTGTGCTATACAGTAGGATCGTGCTGTTAATCCATTCTCTATATAACTGTTTGCATCTGCTAACCCTAAAATCCCAGTCCTTCCCTCCCTCAACCCTCCCCCAACCTCAGCAACCGCAAGTCTGTTCTCTATGTCTGTGAGTTTGTTTCTGTTTCGCAGACAAGGTCATTTGTGTTGTATTTTAGATTCCACATGTAAGTGATATTATATGATACTTGTCTTTCTCTGTCTGACTTACTTCACTTAGTATGATAATCTCAAGGTCCATCCATGTTGCTGCAAATGGCATGATTCCATTGTTTTTCATGACTAAGAGTTGTCATTTTAACTTGGGTATTCAAGGAGAGCTTTAACTGGAAAGGTGACAACCAAGGATGAGTACGATGAGAATTGATAATAACCATAGGGGTCCTTTGTTGGTCTTATATTCACCACGTGGCATGCATCAACAAACTTACAATCCTGCAAAGCAGATTCTGTTATTACCTCCCGTTTTAAGACAAATGCAAAAGCTGCATTGTCTTTTGCACAAGGTCACCCCCATTAGTAACTGGCTGTCGTGTTGCCGATGCATTTTATTTCTGAATCATGGATTAAAAGGAGCAGCACATTTACTGGGTTCCAGGATATGGAGGGATGGCATCCTTGCTCTGACTTTCTTGTTGATTGTTCTGGATCGGGCTGAGTTGAACTGGCCATCATCAGTGATTGATATATTTCTAGATAGCAGGTGGACCCATCTTAGCATCATGCATTCCTTCATAGACTTATCTGATCAACATGTGAAATATGTATTAGCTGCCTTACTCTAATCATCTTTATCAATGTCGATTTTATCAATACTGCCTAGAAGTGCTGGGACATTACGCCATCATACTGTTGCTGACCAGGGTTCTTGGCTTTCCCCAATCAATAGGAATTGACTAGAGGCCAGAGAAGAAATTCAGCCAAGGCTTTACTGGGGGTCCTTGCTACACAGGGAGGAGCCAGAACAAGTAACAGGTTCCCTTGCTCGCTCACTCCACGAGGGTGGACGAGCTTGTTCCTTACACTGGGTGAGGGTAGGGGTGTGTCCTGAGGAGAGCATGGCAACCCACCCCAGTATTCTTGTCTGGAGAATCCCCATGGACAGAGGAGCCTGGCGGGCTGCAGTCCATGGGGTGGCATGAGTCAGACATGACCGAGGGGACCGGGGGACTAGGCACACAGCACAGGGGTGTGTCCACGGGTCTGGCCAGAGGGATGGCTTAGGTGGTCTGCCCTCCCCTTGGGTGGCGTTGAGCGCAGGGGGCATGCTCTGTACCACGCTTTTGCTCCAGGCTCTTCAAAATGGCAGTTGTGTTTTTTGGTTTTGGGGTTTTTTGTGTTTTTTTTTTTTTTTGGTCTCTTTATATATTTCATCCAGAATTTCCCCCAACTGCATATCCACACAGTTATTTTTAGTCTCATACAGTTTCTTTGTATTTTGTTGCTGGAGAAGAGGAGTGTCTAGCTACAAGCAAAGGGTCCCAGGTCCCAGCCTATCTCAACCCCTTGCTGTAAATACTAGATGAATGACCATTTTAAATTTGACATACTTCCTGGGCAATTGCTGGTAACTGGGAAGGAATCAGTATACATGGATGTGTAAGGTTTGAGCAGCAGCATTTTCTTGTTACTCTATGCTTTAGAGAGTGCTTGCTTAGTCGCTCAGTCCTATCCTACTCTTCGCGACCCTTTGGATTGTAGCCCACCAGGCTCCTCTGTCCATGGAATTTGGGGGGCACAAATACTGGAGTATTTCCTCCTCCAGGGGATCTTCCCAACCAGGGACGGAACACCTGTCTCCCGTGTCTCCTGCCTTGTAGGCAGATTCTTTACCTCTATGCTTTAGAGTCTGTTGGCTGATCACATTAGAAAACTGGCCAGGAAGGAGGTATGTGCTAGATTGGGAATGGTGAAAACAAATTCCAGAAATCTAGGAAGGAGTCATAAGCAATTTAATTAATTAGACACATTCAATTCATTAGGAAATTATCTGAATGAAAGCTCAGTCTAGATAAGGACAATTAAATCCAACCCATGACAATGGAGAAAACAGGATGCTAAAGGTGGAACACGGTTTTGAAATTTCTACAAGAGGAGAAATGGCTGAAATGTATAATTGAAGATATTTTAAGACATCAGTCAGTTTCCATCTCAAGGCTCCCTCTGCCATTCTGTCTGCCTGGAATGTTCCCACTCCAAATTTTCCATTCCTCACTTCCCTGGTGGCTCAGTGGTAAAGAATCCACGCGCAATGCAGGAGACTTGGATTCGATCCTTGGGTTGGAAAGATCCCTTGGAGAAGGAAATGGCAACCCACTCCAGTATTCTTGCCTGGGAAATCCCATAGACAGAGAAGCCTGGTCGGCTATAGTTCATGGGGTCGCAAAAGAGTCAGACACAACTTGAGTGACTAAACAACAACGACTTATAATTCAAGTTGCCACTCAAATGTTACCACTCTCAGAGGCACTTTCCTGATCCTCCTCCCAAAGTCACAACCCCCACCTCAATTATATCTTCTGATTGTATTTGCATCAAATTAACCTTTGCTTAATTATTCATTTATTCATTCATCTATGTGTTTTTTGTCTTTGCTGCTAGAATGTAAGCTCCAAGAAATTAAGAATCTATTCTACCCACATGGGCTGCTCTTTTCCTAATGCCTAGAAAAGCACTTGTACATAGGAATTACCCAATAAATGAATGTCTCATTTACTTTATAAGTGAACAAGTTGGAGAAAAGGAATGTTAAATATCTGTCTAAGGTCATGTTATAATTGTTGCTGTTTAGTTGTTAAGTCATGTCTGACTCTTTGTGACCCCATGGACTGTAACCCCCCAGCTCCCCTGTCCATGGGATTTTTCAGGCAAGAATACTAGAGTGGGTTGCCATTTCCTTCTACAGGGGATCTTACCAACCCAGGGATCAAACCTGCATCTCCTGCATTGCAGGCAGATTTTTTACCACTGCACCACTTGGGAAACTTCATGTTATAGTAGGGAAGAACAAATCTGACTCCATAGTAGATCTATTTCTTTTACTTTAATCTTTGTATTTTATTGTTTTGCTACAAGTTAAGAATGTTGCCTAGAGCCTGAAATACACAGGATCCTCAAGGCTCTGACCTTAAAGGTATAGCATTTTTCCATTCATACAGAGATAAAAAGTTGCAGATTGAAGAATAATATTACTGTTGGAGGTTTATAGGTATATTATCACCCGACCTACATAGACAATTGCAAGAACAAAGGATTCCTACACCAAGTTTGCAGCAACCAACCATGCCCTTCCTTTATCCTGCCTTTAAAATGCTTTGCTAAAACCCTTCAGGGAATTTGGGGTTTGGGAGGCATAGAGTTGCCACTTGTCCCTTTGCATGGCCCTACAATGATATTTCTCTGCTCCAAACTCCAATGTTTTTGTAGTATTTGGTAACACTGTTGATACCCAGAGGCAGAGTTGGGTCTCAAATGTTAAGACCCTTGACTATTGGTGGATTCAGCTTTCCAGACTTCTGGTGAAAAAATTCCTAATACATGGAATGGATGTTTTATGGTGGATATTAAACTGAACACTGATGCTTTGGAGATACACAATTTTTTTTTTTTTTTTGCTTTCTTTTGTTTGCACAATCAAGTCTTGTCACCAGCAAAGTTGAGCATGGAAACTTTTCTGAAACACACACATTTCACCTCCAGAAGGAAATCAGATGTTTTTCTTCCACAGATGACATGAGCAATTTAGAAAATAATTTGCAGCATGAAGGCATTTCACAGCAATGCCAATAAGATTGAACAAATCTCATTAATATAAGATATACTTACTTGGAAATTACCCCAATTCTATTTCACAATCAAACTATTATAATTAAGTCACAGTGTGTCTCTGTTATTTAGGAAAATAAGCAATTACACTCTGCATCCTTGAGACCTACTGCTAATTGGGTTTCATTGAGCGTATACTTCTGCAGTGTGGTCTGGAACTAAATCTGATCATCTGACGTCGAGGACCCAGCTCAGGGCACTGGACTGCCTCATACAAAAGCTTTGTTAGTGCCTCAGCAACCCTGCCTTATCAACTGCAGGTCACTCAGCAAGCTGACTGCTGGCATAGACTCATGGTGTCTTTGATTATGAAACACACAGGCATATTCATTTCAGCAGACAGTGACTGAGGACATTCCAGGCCTGTGAGAACCATGGGCCACACTGTGGAGTTTGCTACATAAGGGAATTATAAAGAACTGAGAGAGTTAACTTAGGCAGGGAGTTTAGGGCACTTTAAGGAGGAGGTGAACATTCTAGCTCATGCTTATCTTAAGCCTTGTGCAACAATGCATCTTAGCCAAGAACTGGCTTTTCCTTAGGTCCAGAGCTGATCATTACACAGCCAGTGTCTTGCTCATGGAAAGGCTTTTCTTGGGCTATATGTTACTGACTATAATTGTAACAAATCTTGTCTGGGAACCTGTTTCTCAAGACTTGTACCCCTGATTACACAGCAACAGTTTATCTTGCCCAGAGACATTGCCCGGACATTGCCTGGAACCCATTCTCTCTGGTTAATCTTGTGCTTAAGTTATCTCAGGAAGTATGCCTTGGGAAAGGGTCGGGTGAAACTCTTACAACCTCAAAGTATTCTTTTTACCTATTCTCAGCAGCCAGTTCAGAAGTATATAATGCCCTGCTTAAACTAGTGAGGGTGGGTACTCTTTCTGCCTTTTCTGATGTCTATGTCAGAATCTTTCTCTGTCCCTTTACACTTTAAGAAAACGTTGCTACACGATCTGAGTAACAGATCCATCTTTGGTCCTAGAGTTAAATTTTCTCCTTCAGAGACCATGAACACCAACACTGTTCACTGTATGCGTAAGCTATCAGAGCCTTCAAATCAACTTAAAGACGCACCAGTATCACAAAATAGGCTATTTGAGGGCTGAAAAGAAGAATTTCACTCCAATATTCAAGGCATGCTTGCCCTTTGTGTGCCCTATCTGTAATTACTGAAAAAGAAAAGTTTTGATTTACTCTGAGTATGTACTAACCTGGTTGAATGAAAACTTAGAGCTTCTGGGGTCTCACCTTTCCCCTACAAGGAAATATAAGAAAACCCTCAGAATGCTGAACAAAAGAAGATCCTAATAATATTACCTCAATGCTTTGATGTGTGTGAATTTATTATGTGAGTTAATGAATTGCCCCTGTGCATTAAGCCAGTTTCAATTGAGTTTCTCTCATTTGCAGTCTTAAATAATATATTAATAAAGCTAGAGAACAATGTGAGGTAACACATAAATTGTTTCTAAAATATGTTGTATGTGGAGTAAAGGATAAAGTATTGAAGAGAAGGTAGAGATCAGTGTGGGTGTATCAGTTAGCTGTAGCTAAATAACAAATAACCCCAACAATTTGACATAAATAAGCATCTATGATCATGCTCCCTGGTCTTCATATTAGCTATAGCAGCTCTTCAGACTATTGATCTGTGCATCTGTGGGTCAGTTAAAGAAGCACATATACGTTGACCTGGTTTTTTCACTCTTAGAAATACTCAGGTATATCCAAGGTAACAGGGACAACAATATTCATGTAAAGAACAACTGCCAAGCTCTCTGGATCTATCTAGACCCCAAACAAAGGAGCCTGTTAGTGTGATTCTCATTTCCTTTGGCTTGACATTACTGGTTAGAACACTTTCAAATGTGCTCCTTTTTCTAATCTCTTCTGTCGTCCTTTATAATCACGTGACTTTCAAATTCATTTACTCACATGGCCTCACAATGAGTATTCATTACAATACTGTTTAAAATCAAGACTTTTTCTGCCTTTCTAACCCAATGCATTGGGTTTTTGCACTGAACAGCTTTTAAAATTCTTATCACAGTACTGCAGGCAGTTTGTAAGTTATATTCTATTAAAACGATTCCACCTAAGGTTGTCACAATTCAGAGATTACAGCTTCTGCAGGATTTTTTTTAGGAATATATTCATATACTCACTTTGTGAGATACATCCCATGAGTCTGCATTTAACATCTCATCTGATAGCATAATTCAACAGAAAGGATAAAATAAGCAATATTTATTAATATTATGGAATAGATATTATGGGAATATTAGATAGGCACACATTGGCATCCCAAAGCAAACATTTCTGTGTTTCTAGCAGCACAAGCAAGGCCAACGAGGAAAAAGGGAGGAAGAGTGTTGAGGGGAAGAGGCATAAAATGTGAAAACTTGGACTTGCCTGGCAGTCTAGCGGTTAAGAATCCACCTGCCAGTGCAGAAGACACAGATTCGATCCCTGGTCTGGGAAGATCTCACATACCACGGCACAACGAAGCCAGGGCTCTCCAACTACTGGGACCACGCTCTGGAGCCTGGAAGCCACAACTACTGAGGCCTGCACACGCTAGGGCTTGTGCTCTGCAACAAGAGAAGCCATGGCAATGAAAAGCCCATGCACCAGGACTAGAAAGTAGCCCTCTCTCGCCGCAACTAGAGAAAGCCCTCTTGCAGCAATAAAGACCCAGGGCTATCAAAAATAAATAAGTAAATAAAAATTTTAAACACATGTAGTTTTAAAAAATGTGAGCCCGTCTCCTAATTATGTAACTTTTTTTAGTTACATAATTTAGTTTAGTTTTTCTCATGCAATCTTTCTTATCTCTTCTAAAAGGAATGCAAAATTCATTCTCACAGAAGTAATAAACACCATCTGAGTTGTTCTCTGAGTTTGAAAACATTACTACTTGATGAAATAGTGTAAGAAAATACATGTATGCCCTATGATACAGATATCCACAGATATCACATATCCACAGATCCACAGATATCCAGACAGAATTTTCTGAGGGTGTAGAGTTGGAAAATCACATTTGGATTTCTCAGGCCCAATATCTGGATGGGTAAGACCACGGTGGCTACCTGGCCACCTCTTGCAAGTATCTTGGTTGGTCCCCAGTACCTTCCCAACTAGAACTCCTCTTCTAATTTCTAAGGCTTCGCTGGTGACTCATCAGTAAAGAATCTGCCTGTCAATGCAGAGACAAGGATTCAATCCCTGGGTTGGGAAGATCCCCTGGAGAAGGAAATGGAAACCCATTCCGGCATTCTTGCCTGGGAAATCCCATGGACAGAGGATCCTGGAGGGCTATACTGTGTCGCAAATAGTTGGACACGACTTAGTGACTGAACTTAGCAACTGAACAACAACAACACAACGGTCTTATTCTTTGAAAAAGATCTTCTAAAGCAGACAGACAAGGCAGGTGAAGACAAGATTCGGTGGGGTCAGCAAAGATACAGCCCTACTGAATAATTGCACCAGAAAAGGAAGCTCCAGCCAATCTCACATGCCACCATTCATTTGCCACTTGCAAATTCATTCATTAGACAAGTATTCGCCAGCACTTCTTTGTGCTTTACATTATACAGCTCAAATATTTTAAGGACTGAAGAAGAAAAAGAAAATTTCAAGACTCTGTCACAACTACACAGCTTGGTTGGAGCAGGAAAGCAGCCAGAGATGATGAATCAATGAAAATGTGCCACTGTATTCTAACACTTGATCTACAAAACAGATGATGGACTGGATATGACCCCTGGCTGTAGTTTTCTGATTCCTGATCTAAGAAAAAGGAGGTTTTTGCACTTCTTACATAAAGACTCCTGAACAGAAAAGGTGGCGATGAACAAAATCTGTATACAGATGGTGAACCCTGTGTCCTTTGTCCCCGAAGTGGAAAGGAGGAAGTAAAACACAGAATTACCAGTGAGAGTCCTGGAAACTGAGTTAGACCAATACTAGTTTACAAATGAGCACTATAGATTCTGAACTCCATTTGGTTTGAAATGCAATTTTCCTTTTGGGAATCGCCACCAAATAATTCTACAAGATCCACGGGGCTTATGAGAGTCTTGAAGGTGAAGCCCCCCCCCCCCCCCAGCCTCGCTACCCGCACCCCCCAAACTGCTTTTATCTCAATCTCGGGTGCCTCCGGGCGGTCCCATATTCCTGGCAAGAAACTAGCTCTGTAACTTTGCCTTCCTCCGTAGGCCAACATCGGCTCTTGGGACCCCAGAGTTGGCGGGGGGGGGGGGGGGGGGGGACTGGATTATCTAGGAGCGGCGGAGTGAGACCCCACAGTTGTAGGGATGGAGGTGATGAGATTTCGCTCCAACTTCCGTGATGACAGGTTGACTGAACTAGGAGCAGAGCAGGGACCCCTCGTGTGAGGTGAAGTAGAGCAAGAAGCCAGGACACGCCTACCCCAGGACCGCAGTTTAACTGACCCGGGGGCAGGAAGTTGGGAGACCACCCACAGAACCCTCCCCTTGGCCACGTCCCCTCCTCGACCGTGGGGCACCACTTTGAGATGCAGGAGCAGGCAAGCTGGTCCCCAAAGCCCCAGGGCTCCAGACAGGAGCCATCCATTCAGGGAGGAGGACACGCCCCTGCACCGGCGCCCCTGGGCGAACAGCCAGCTCGCCAGATCCCCCGCACAAACTCCAGGTTTGGGTTCCCTCCTCCCAGAAGCCCCTGAAGGTCGGATGCTTCCCGAGCCGCCAGCATCAGCGCCACAGCCGCCCGCGCTCGCCTTACCTCTGCTCTGGGCGACCTCGGAACGCGTCCTGCGTCTCCCGCCGCCTCCCCGAGCCCCAGGGCGTCACTAGCAGTCGAGTCACCGACCGTGCTGCTTCTGCGATGTCCGCGCCCGGCCCAGTCCGCCTCCCGTCGGAAGACCAATTCCCGCACACCCTGATCTCTAGAGCGGCAGCCAGTGACCCCCAGCTCCCAGGAGCAGCTAGACTTCGCGCGCTCTGGACCAGACCGCCCCCGGACACGCCCAGACACGCCCAGGTCACGCTCCACCCATCCCACCCAGGCCCCGCCCCCACCCGACCCACCCAGGCCCCGCCCCCACCTCGCTTGCCTCTCTTGTCGGTCCTGCCTCTAGTTCCATTCCACCAGCGACTCCCCATCCTCACCACTTTCGGACCCTACCCAACTCCCCACCTCCCACCCACACTCCCCACCTCGTCCTCGGTCCATCTCTGGAAATGCCTGTCCGCCACCCCTGTCCCTGTCCTTTACCTCCGTCCTGCCCCGCTGCCCAGGCCTTCCGTACCCACCTGGTAGGGAGGTGAGTACTAAAGCGCAGTGTGACAACACCCAGATCCTTCCAGGGTGAAGATAACCATGCTCTGGAGGACGTCTGGGAGGATGCACTCCTCCGACTGAGAAATTTCACGTGGCCGGGCCCTTTCTTCAAGCTCTGGGTCTCAGCCCTAGAGAACTCTTGCCCACATGATAAGGTGCAGAGCCCTATGGGGCTCCTGGGTAACGGAGCCTTTCTGCGTCCCCGATTTCTTTGATTATAGGAAACAGCCTTCATTTAGCCTCCGTGACCTTGCCTGAGTGCCAATGGGCAGATTTAAGCAGTTGTTAATTAGGGAAGGGATGGGATGCAAGACCGGGAGAAAGAATCAAGAGCAGCCTTGGGGCAAAGTCCTGTTTCCCTGTGAATGGATACACACAGCAATATCTTCGAGTTTATTTTATAGACACTGAAACCCCTTCCCGGAGAAGGAAATGGCAACCCACTCCAGTATTCTTGCCTAGAGAATCCTGTGGACAGAGGAGCCTGCTGGGCTGCCGTATATGGGGTCACACAGAGTTGGACAGGACAGAAGCGACTTAGCAGTAGCAGCAGCAGCAGCAGCGGAAACCCCTTCCAGGTGGGAGAAGCTAAGGATTAATGACGTTATGCTACCCACAAGCGCATAGACCCCAGACAGTTGGACCTGAAGGTTGATGATACTGACTCCCACTTACTTCATCACCAACTCATCAGAAGAGGGTCCATGAGCTGATCACACCCTCTTTGAATAATTACTATAAAACTTGTCACTATTTTCCCCAAGTTGGGAGGCATGGATTTGAGGGCATTACCCTTCTGTGTTCTCCTTCGCCTGGCAAAACAATAAAACTATCCTTTTCTACTTCATCCAAAACTCTCTCCAAGATTTAATTCCATACCTATGTACAGAGAAGCTGAATGTTCTGCATCACCGATACGCAAGGACTCAGACCTGGAGCTGACCCTCCCACCTTCCCATGGCCCTGCATTGTGGGTTGTCAGCACACCCTAGCCCCCAATTTTTGGGTGACACCCTGGGAACGGGAAAAGTGGTAAGATTAAAAGCCTTATGTGGTTTATATAGTTGCGATTTTTATAGTTGCAAGATTTATAGTTGCAATTTTTTTCTGATTTTGCTTTGTTATTATTATTATCATTATTGAGGCAAACCGTATAGAACATTATTATTATTAGTTGCAAGTGTACAACACAATAATTTGGTATTTGTATATAATGCGTAATGATCACTGCTGTGTCTAGTTAACATATGTCACCGTGCAGAGTTTCAATTGTGTGTGTGATAAGAACTTTCAAGATTTACTCTCTTAGAGTTGCATTTTTATTTTATATTTTATTTTTATTTTTAGGCCTTGCCCCGTGACTTGCAGTATTTTAGCTCTCCATCCAAGCATCGAACCCAAGCCCTAAGCAGTGAGAACTTGGAGTCCTAACCACCAGACTGCCGGGAAATTCCTTATGGCTGCATTTTTAAAAAGGAAAAACAAGGTGCAAAAAATAGGGACTCCATGTCACATTCGTATACATACGTCACAGCAAAAACCTTGAACAGTAGTTCCTCAGGAAGAGAACAGGAATGTAGAGACAGGAGAAAACTTGGTTGGTTAATTCATGCTCTTTCTGTATTGTTCGATTTATTTTCTTAATATGCTGGTATTGTCTATTCAAAAAAATGGTAAAAAGCAAATAAAAAGCATAAGTCGCTGCTGCTCTGACCTTGTAGAAGTGACGTCTGTGCAGTTAGGTTCCCCCCCTCCCCACCCCCCACCCCGGTGTCTTTTCTCTCTGGTTTTCCCTGTGCTGCCCTGTCTTAGAAAGATGTTCCAGGCCTGTCTTAGAATGATGTTCCAGGTGGAATTCCCTTGCTCAACCTCATGGTGATTACAGAATATTGGATAGAGTTCCCTGTGCTATGCAGAGAGCTGCCTCTTAAAAAGTATACAGTATGGGGGACTTCACTGGCAGTCCAGTGGTTAAGAATTTGCCTTCCAAAGCAGGGGACACAGGTTCAATCCCTGGTCTGGGAGGACCCCACATGCTGCAATTACTGAAGCCTGGACGCCTAGAGCATGTGTTCCATGACAAGGGAAGCCACCAAAATGAGAAGCCCTGCAGCCATTAAATAAATAAAGTGAAAGTGTTAGTTGCTCAGTCTTATCCGACTCATTGAGACCCTATGGATTGTAGCCTGCCAGGCTCCTCTGTCCATTGGATTCTCCAGGCAAGAATACTGGAGTAGGTTGCCATTCCCTTCTTCAGAGGATCTTCCCAACCCAGGGGTCGACTGCAGGCAGATTCTTTACCGTCTGAGCCACCAGGGAAGCTTATTTTAGAAATAAGATTTTTAAAAAAATTTTTTTAAAGAAAAAGAAAAGAAAAGAATCTACCTTCCAATTCAGGGCACATAGGTTCCATCTGTGGTCAGGGAACTAAGATCTCACAGACTGCAGGGCAACTAAGCCCTTGGGCCATAACTAGAGAAAGCCCACTCTCTACAGTGAAGGAAGACCCTTCGCAGCCAAAATTTAAAAATAAAATGTATATAATATACTGTTTTGAGTGGCATGGTCTTGCTTTAGAACCCCAAGAGCCTGTGTTATGATTCTACCATTGGGACTTCCATAAGCTTCACCCTGCATCTTTCTCCCCGTGGGTACCTCGGGCATTGTGGATCCATCTGTCTGATGCTTCACTCCAAACATTAGAACTGATTGCATCAAACCCTGGACTGACTGCAATACCTCTTCCTGTTGTTGGCTCCACTCAAACCTGGCAGCCTTGCACATCACTTGGTAGATGATGGTGTTTCCTCTGGAACCCAGCGAGACCCACTAGACCCTGTGCTTTCCTCACTGTTGTATTAGATACAGCTCTTTGCCTTTCCCTTCAGAGAGGATATCTGCCTGCCTATGACCCCTAGATGTGGTACAGCATCTCTGCAATGTGGATCCCCAAATCTTCTTGTCCTCTGGAGCACATGTGTCTTTCCAAGGCCTCCAGTAAAAGCCACTAGCCACGTTTTACTCATTCTGTCCAATCAGCACAATGTTATTGACATAGTGCACTAACACAATCATCAGTGGTGATAAAAGAAATGTTCACATATTGAGGTAAAGGGAAGTCATTCTGGCTTATTCATGAGTTAACTTGAATTTATGTTTGACTGCTCTGGTTCTTCGTTACTGCATAACGATTTTCTGTAGTTTCGGTGAGCAGGGTCTACCCTTCCTTGCAGGGCATGGGCTTCTCATTGCGGTGGCGTCTCTGGTGGCAGGGCACGGGTTCTAGGGTGAGTGGGCTCAGTAGTTGTGGCTCCTGAACTTAGTTGTCCTGAACATGTGGGATCTTTCCCAACTAGGGATCAAACCCCTGTCTCCTGCATTGGTAGATGGATTCTTTTTTTTTTTTTTTTCATTTATTTTTATTAGTTGGAGGCTAATTACTTTACAATATTGTAGTGGTTTTTGCCATACATTGACATGAATCAGCCGTGGATTTACATGTGTTCCCCATCCCGATCCCCCCTCCCGCCTCCCTCCCCATCCCATCCCTCTGGGTCTTCCCAGTGCACCAGCCCTGAGCACTTGTCTCATGCATCCAACCTGGGCTGGCGATCTGTTTCACCCCTTGATAGTATACTTGTTTCAGTGCTGTTCTCTCAGAACATCCCACCCTCACCTTCTCCCACAGAGTCCAAAAGTCTGTTCTGTACATCTGTGTCTCTTTTTCTGTTTTGCATATAGGGTTATCATTACCATCTTTTAAAATTCCATATATATATATGCGTTAGTATACTGTATTGGTCTTCATCTTTCTGGCTTACTTCACTCTGTATAATGGGCTCCAGTTTCATCCATCTCATTAGAACTGATTTTTTTTGTTTGTTTGTTTTTGTTTTTTTTTTTAATGAATTCTTTTTAATGGCTGAGTAATATTCCATTGTGTATATGTACCACAGCTTCCTTATCCATTTGTCTACTGATGGGCAGGTAGATGGATTCTTAACCACTGGACTAGCAGGGAAGTCTCGAGTTAACTTGAATTTGATGCTAACTAAAACAGCCTATTTGTGGTCTATGAAACAGACATCGTTCATCTGCTTTCATTATTAGAGAAAAGGACACATTGACCAAAAGTAAAAATGTCCATGTTAAAAACAAAGATCAAGTGCCTCTCTTCCTGGGATGCCAATGCTGGTTTTCCTTTGATGGTAAGACTCCCTTCCCACATGCCAAAGCCATGCTGACTTGCTATGTACATGTTGATCTGTGTGTGTGTGTTTCCTTGAACTGTATCCTGACTTGTTTAATGTTCTTTGTTCTGACAAGATATAAAACTGTGTTGGAAACCATGCTTCTCTAGAGCAGTTTCTCAGAGTCATCTGGGAAGATGGTCCCTAGGGTATAGTCCTCAGTTTGGCTCAGATAAAATTATTTTCTATTCTTTTTTGTTTCTTGCCTTTAAAAAAAATTATTTGACTGTTTTGGGTTTTACTTGAGGCCGTAGGATCTTTAATCTTTGTTGCAGCATGCAAGATCTTTTAGTTGTGGCATGCAAACTCAGTTGTGGCATGTGGGATCTAGTTCCCTAACCAGGGATCGAACCCGGGCCTCCTGCATTAAGAGCTTGGAGTCTGAGCCACTGGACCATCAAGGAAGTTCTTCTACTCTTATTATAGATTGTTTACTGACTATTTTGATTGATACTGTGATGTCCAAGGGAATCCAGAATGCTATAGACTGTATTTTGACAGCAAGAAGGAGTATTAATCTAGTCCTGAGACCACACTGTCATTTCATACTTTTGTCTATCCACGTGAATATAAAGATATGTATGTGTGTGCATGTGTGCCTTTGTATATGTTCTGAGTTGTCGTGTAAAATCTATTTAATAATTGTGTTATGATTTTTAAAAAAGGTGATGCCATGCCTTTAGTGTCTGTACATAGCCATAGAGTCCCCTACATCCTTGGGTACACATATCTTTAACTTTCTATGTTGTCACATTTCTCCCCAAAATGGTTGTACGGATTGGCATTCTGTACTTGAAGTGAGAAGGTTTCTTAATTCTCTGAAATGAAAGAATTTTCCTGAAGCAAGGGCTTGTGTATCTTATTTTGGGGTGATGCACATCTGGCTGGGTTTTATAGTTCTGCAGTTGGTGTTTTATTTTCCAGAGTAACACTCATCTTTATGGCTCACCATTTAATTTCCCTGCTGTCAAGAGGCAGAATGAAGTTATTTCTCTTTTAAAAGAATGATCTAAGTAGGGAATAATGAATGCAAAATGCTGTAGTTAAACACCAACAGATAAGCTGATGGATCAGCTGTCACTTAGAGGATGCTATAAGCGGAAAGAAAGTAATATTTAATCATTTGCAAAAAAACAAAAACAGTGGTGATGGATTTGGAGTCCTTTGACTCTGAGTGACTCGTGAAGGCAAATTGTTATTTTCCAGTTAATAGAGGGAATGCAGGCACGCATGCACAGTCACTTTCATGTCTGACTCTGTGCACCCTCATAGACTGTATGTAGCCCCCCAGGCTCCTCTGTCCATGGGATTTCCCAGACAAGAATACTAGAGTGTGTTGCCATTTCCTCCTCCAAGGGATCTTTCTGATCTGGAGATTGAACCTGCATCTCCTGCTTGGCAGGCGGATTCCTTACCACTGAACCAGTTCTATACTCCAGTTAAAAAAGAAGAAAGAAAGAAAAGAGCACACAGAATCTCCTGCACTGTTGAAGCACATGAACTTTTGCAAAATTAACTGTTATGGTTGGACTTGTGTTCTCTCCACATTTACATGTTGAAATCCTAACTTCCAGGACCTCAGAATAGGTCTATTTTTTGAGATATGGGGCTTCAAAGAGGTAATTAAAGTAAAATGAGGCCATGTGAATGGGCCCTGAACCGATCTGACTGATATCTTTTTTTTTTAATTGTTTATTTATTTTACTTTACAACATTGTATTGGTTTTGCCATACATTGACTTGAATCCGCCATGGGTGTACATGTGTTCCCCATCCTGAACCCCCCTCCCAACTCCCTCCCCATCCCATCCCTCTGGGTCATCCCAGTGCACCAGCCCCGAGCATCCTGTATGACTGATATCTTTTTTAAAATACACTTTTTAATTTATTTGGGTGCACCAGCTCTTAATTGCAGCATATGGGATCCCTTGGAGGAGGGCATGGCAACCCACTCTTGTATTCTTGCCTGAAGAATCCCCATAGAGAGAAGAGCCTGGCAGGCTACAATCCACGGGGTCGAAAAAAAAGAGTCAGACACGACTGAATGACTAAACACAGCACATTATTACATCAGCTCCACCTCAGATCATCAGGTGTTAAATCCCAGAGGTTGGGGACCTCTCTACTACAGGACCCACCTGTTTAATCCACAGTGATCTCTTCATTTGAGATCCTTGATTTGATATCGCATCTGCAAAGAACCTGTTTCCAAAGGTCACATCTTGAGATCAGGAAATGGATATGACATTGGGAGATATTATCAGCTGTTGCATCACCCAATACCCAATGTGCTTTGGGTATTAAACTATTTTATCCATGTAAATTGCTTGCAGTAGTGTCTGGCACTGAGTGAGGGACCTATATGTGTTGACTAAATTAATATCTTTATTTTATGTGGCCATGCTGTGCAGCAAGGGGGACCTTAGTTCCCCAACTAGGAACTGAACTCAAGCACCCTACAGTGGAAGCACATAGCCTAACCATTGGATGGCCAGGGAACTCCCCAAGTTAATATTTTTATTATCCACATTGTCTAAAAAGTTGGGGAAGGCTAGACAAGAGAGCACTGTGCTTCAAGATAAATGAGAAAGCACATTTCTTAATCACACAGAAGAATATTTCTATATGATTAATATGTAAATAGCAGCATAAAATGTTGAAAGAATCCATTTAAAACACCCATTAGAAATAAGCCTTTGTACCACTGTAATAAATACACAGAAAAGATAGATGATGAAAAACATAATGAACCAATAAAAAGGCTGAGGTTTCAACTTGGCTATTTTCTAAATGCAAATAAGCTGAGCGTTGCTTTCAAGAACAACACTGTGTGTTTTACCCACTGAGGCCGTCAGCTGACCCTTCTGGGTTTGAGACCACTGCATACCACCCATCATCTAGGTGGCAGAAGCAGTTCTCAGTGTGATATGGAAGGAATCATTCAGATCCAGGGGAAAAGGGGCCTTTTTAGAGGTAAGTGTGGGGCTTCCCTGGAGAAGGAAATGGCAACCCACTTCAGTACTCTTGCCTGGAGAATCCCGTGGACGGAGGAGTCTGGTAGGCTACAGCCCACGGGGTCGCAAAGAGTCGGACACGACTGAGCAATTTCATTTTCACTTTGTGGGGCTTCCCAACTGGGGCTAGTGTTAAAGAATCCGCTTGCCAATGCAAAAGATGCAAGAAACATGGGTTCGATCCTGCATTGGGAAGATCCCCTGGAGAAGAAAATGGCAACCCACTCCAGTATTCTTGCCTGGAGAATCCCAAGGGCAGGAACCTGACATCACAGCTGAGCACAGAAGCAGGTGTAGTGTAGCCTGGAGTTTGGAGGCTAAGAGTGGGGTTCCTTGGTGGCAACTCTGCCTACGAACAACCGTGTGCATTGAGTCAGAAATCAAACTTCTCTGTATCCCTTCTATCAAGCGGGAGTTTCCTTGCATGTTCACTGTAGGGATTAAATGAATTGAAATAAGAAAGAGCAGTCCAGGCTTGGAAACATTGTTCTTAGAGGCTTCTTCTCTCAGTAGAAATCTACCCAAAAGAATTGATTCCAAATGAAGTGTGGTTTTTGTTTTTTGTTTTTTTAATTTCTTTCTCAACCATGAAGGCAAAACTGATTTTGTAATGAACACATACAATTAGATAAATGAAAATAGATACTCGAAGATAATTGCATGCTATATTTTGCTTTTCTTCTCAGAAACCCCTTTGGGTTTTCATTTTACCTGCTTCAAAGGCAACAACAAATAAAAGAATTGCTTTGTCAGGGCCCGGACCACAGTACAGTCAGACCTCGGTAAAAATGGCTTTGTAAAGGTAAAAGTAGTTTTATTAAGAGCAGGGACAGTATCTGATGAGGGACTTCACTCCTCTTGAGACGTGACCCTGGAAGGGTATTTTTCTGAGGCAGCTTTTGATCGTTATGATAAGATCATAGTCTGTCCTGTAATAAGTGAAGCTTCTGACCAATAGAAATGCATATCTTCTTATGACATCTATCATTTCAGTGTTGACAAATGGTAAGTAGGCTAAATGAAGACGATCAGGGGGTCAGAGTTGGCCTCTGGGCATCATTTGGCTATTCTTAGACACTGGCTAATTCCTATTGATGGCAAAATTTCAGCTTCCCTATATACCAGTGCCAAATCAAATCTCAGAGACAGAGTTTTGGGTGAGGCAGAAAAGAATAACTTTATTGCTTTGCCAGGCAAAGGGAGACACAGTGGGCTAATGCCCCCAAAACCATGTGTCCTCACTTGGGAGAGATAGTGAGAAGTTTCACAGTAATTTTTCAAAGAGGAGGTTGTGATTAGCTGGTAGACACTCTTCTGATGGGTTGATGGTGAAATAAGTGGGAGTCAGCATCATCAACCTTCAGGTCCAGCTGGCCTGGGGTCTACATGCTTGTGGGCAGCATACAATTGTTAATTGCTAACTGCTCCCACATTGAGAGGGTTTCCATATCTGTAAAGACAAAGATATTGTTGTGTGTATCCATTTTGGGGGAACCAGGACCCTATCCTAAGGCTGCTCTTGACTGTTTCTCCCTGGTCTGGCATCCCCTCCCTTCCCTAATTAAGAACTGCTTGAATCTGCCCATTGGAACTCACAGTGGGTCAAGGAGACTGAGTGAAGGCTGTTCCCTATCATCAAAGAAATAGAGGACACAGGCTTTGTGCCCTGGAACCCCACAGGGCCCTGCACAATATCACTGTGTGTCCCTATCAGGGAGGAACAGATTTTCTTTTACCCTTCTGGGTTCTCCTGGCTGGACAAAGAATTAAATCAACATAAGGCGATTAAGAGGAGGACATCAAAGTTTAAAAACATGTTCTTCATTGCTCAGCAATAAAGAATCTGTCTGCAGTGCATGGGATGCAGGAGACCAGAGTTCAGTCCCTGGGTCAGGAAGATCCCCTAGAGGAGGGTGTGACAACCTACTCCCGCATTCTCACTTGGAGAATCCCATGGGCAGAGGAGCCTGGCAGTCCACAGTCCATAGGGTCACAAAGAGTCGGACATAACTAAAGCAACTTAGCACACACACACAGAAGAGATTCAGGAAAACTGAGGAAATTGCCAAAATGGCTGAAATCCTCACCTTAAATACCATCCTCAGGTAAAGAACTATGGGGTGGTTAGTTTTTATAGGCTGGGTAATTTCATATGCTAATGAGTGGGAGGATTATTCCAACTATTTTGGGGGAGGGGCAGGGATTTCCAGGAATTGGGCTACTGTCCACCTTTTGGTCTTTTATGGTTGGCTTCAGAACTGTCACGGAGCCTGTGGGAGTGCACTTAACTTGTTGATGCGTTATAATCCACGTGTGCTGAGGCTCAAGGTCGACTGGTAAGCACCTGTCCACCATCTTGAATCTAGTTTGTTCTAACCAATTTACGTCATGTCCTCAACAGCTATGCCATTTTTCCTAAAGGTTGTGCCCTGCCCCCTTCATGTCTCACAAGAGACAAAATCTGGTGGCAAATTTTGCTCCCCCTACAGGGCTGACCTGGTATTACTCATACCCAGATTTCATCATTACCCAAACTTTAACTCTCATTCCTTTGCAATGCACCAATGAACCTGTTTCCCCAAAATGAGGTTTTCAGTTCTGTTGATGTGAGCTGAACATCAGCTGGTGCAAAAGAACTGGTGCCCAAATCTTCTCTGGACCCAACTTTCCTTTCCTGGAGCCTAGAAAAGTAACTCTAAAAACCATCGTGGCCACTTTCTATCTGGAGCCATCTCATTCTGGCTTTCTCTCATTGGACCTGAGATAGTTTTGCAAGACAAGAAACACACTTTTCTTTAGTACGGTTTACCATTTCCTCCTGTGTGATTCTAGCTGATACTTGACTAGCCAGACAAAATAATATTGTTAATTAACGCATTCTAGACAAGAACATGTTTCCATCAAAAGAATATCAGGATTACTCACATAGATATAATTAGCAAGGAATAATTTACAGAAATCACATGCACACAATCCTTTTAAGTATGGTTGACTTAAAGCCTAATTACTTTGGAGTAATTGGCCTATAAGAAAGCTTTGGAAGCTGTTGCAATGAATACAATGGGCCAAGTGGGGGGTTGTGGTGGAATCATTGGGTTTTAATTAATTGGATACTGGGGAATGCATATTTCCTGAAGGAGAGCTCTTCACCAACGAAGGTTTATAAAGTTTGAGATCTCAGGAGCCTATAAAAATTTCTTTCATTGAATTTCTGCACAACTGGGAAGTATTAAAAACCAGCAGATGAATTGAAAGTTGCAAAAATAACTTCTGATTTCTTAGTGATGATATTTGGCATGTAAATGTGCTCCTAAGCTTCTCTCTCTCTTTCTCTCTAAATTTTTCTTGTGCTAAAAATAAAAATATGGCAAACTCTTAATCATTTTAAGTGTACAATTTAAGTATTTGGTGGTATTAAATACATTTATAATTCTGTGCAACATTCATCACCATCCATCTTGATAATTCTTTTCATTTTGTAAAACTGAAACTCTTCACGTATTAAACAATGTCACCATCTCCACTCTGCCACTCCAGCCTCTGACAATCACCATTCTAAGTATCTCATATAAGTGGAATCATATAATATTTGTCTTTTTGTGACTGACTTATTTCATTCTGCATTATGTCCTCAAGGTTCATACATATTGTAGCAGGTGCCAGAATTCCTTCTTTCTGGCAGCACAGCATGTGAGATCTTAATTCCCTAACTAGGGATTGAACCCTCACCTCCTGCAGTGGAATCATGGAGTTTTAAGTTCTGGACCATCAGGGAAGTCCCAGAACTCCATTCCTCTTTATAGCTAATAATATTCCATGGTATGGATAGACCACATTTTGCTAATCTATTCATCTGTCTCAGAGGACGCTTGGGTTGCATCCACATTTTAGCTCTCGTGAATAATTTTGCAATAAATATGAGTGCACATGAATCTCTTTGAGACCTTGCTTTCAATTCTTTTGGGTATGTAACCAGAAGTGGAATTGCTGGATCAGATGGTAATTCTAATTTTTTGAGGACTCACTATAACAGTTTCTCTAGCAATTGTACCATTTTACATTCTCACCAATAGTGCATAATAGTTCTAGAGGGGAGCAAAAATTGCCACCCCCAAATGTCTCTTTGCATGCAAAGTATTTTGAGATAAAAACAAGCAAGGCCCACAAAACTCAGGGAGGGATTCTGATTTTCCTTCTAACTGCCTTAAAAATAGGGTCTGCCTTAAATATAGAGTGTAGTCCCAGAATGGAGCTGTTGATTTAAAAAGTTGTCACAACCTAAAAGTTGAGAGTTGTGTTTTATTTGGTGGGAAATTTTAGGACTTCAAGGCTAAGAGACAGCATCTCATGTAACCCTGAGAAACTGCTCCAAGGAACTGAGGGGAGGAGCCAAGTTATATAGAAGTTTTGCAACAAAGGACAAGTAGCTTGAACAACACAAAATAATCATTAATTAAAGAAAACCAGATATCTCAAGTTAAAAAAACATTATCACTTTCCTGTATATGGGAAGATGCAAGAGTCTGGGCTCACTGAAATCATTCCTTTCATATGCACTTAAGCTATCCCTGGCTGGTATCCTGTTTCTTTTCACATCCTGAGTTCCTGTGGGGCTCACCATAGGGAGTGGTTACAGTCCTGATTACTGCCAATTCACAGATATTCTCCCTCCTGTGTGCCCTTAGGACTCATACTGGAGGGCTGGAATCAGTGATGACTGTGACATCTTGTTTACTGATATAGCAGGAAATACTCCATTTCTCAGAGCTAACACCAGAGATGTCTGTAAGGAATCTGGACTAGGTGTGGTGTTGGGGGAACCCTTAGAGATTGGAATCCATGCTATCCCATGATCTCTGCCTGACCCAGCAAACATTTATTTACCAAATATTTGCTCATCTCCATGTGAGTTGCATTCCTCCTCTTCAAAGTTCTAACCCCCTACCTGTAATATCTTCTATTGTCTTTAGCTAAAGATGGTATTTAAGTTTAGGGTTTTATCCATTTTGGCAAATTGCTCAGTTCCTGATAGCTCAGTTGGTAAAGAATTCACCTGCAATGCAGGAGACCCCAGTTCAATTCCTGGGTCAGGAAGATCCACTGGAGAAGGGATTGGCTACCCACTGCAGTATTCTTGGGCTTCCTTGTGACTCAGTTGGTAAATAATCTGCCTGCAATGCAGGAGAGCTGGGTTTGATCCATGGGTTGGGAAGATACCCAAGAGAAGGGAAAGGCTACCCACTCCAATATTCTGGCATGGAGAATTCCGTGGACTGTATAGTCCATGGGCTCCCAAAGAGTCAGACACAACTGAACAACTTTCACTTCACTTCTCTTCACTCATGTCTACAGGTGATTAGAGTTTTGCTTTCTCCTGTTCGTCTGTCTCATGTCAATTTAATTCTTAGACCAGCTAGAGAACTTACAGTATCGAGGGAAATTTTTCCTCCCCAACAGTTCTTGCCTCAGCCAAGGCTGCCTTGCTTCAGAGTCCTAAGGATGGTTCACTCCTTCTCCTTTGGATTCATGGGAGGATGGTCCTTGCCAGTATCCATGGTCAGAAGGGGCCTTGGGACTGGTTCTGTCCTCACTTCCCAACCAGAGCACTTCATTGTCAGAGAGAGAATGACCAGAGCCCTCCTGTTCCTGTGGGTCAGAGATCAAGCATTTGAGAGGCTGAACGGACATGTCTACTATGAATTGGCACTTACCATCCACCTCCATAGGGATTAAATCATGTGCTGCTACAGCTGCTGATTTTCAACAACCCCTGAAAGGAGTTCAGGGTGGAAAGCAGAAATGAGGCACTCTGTATCAGGGAAGGGTTTCCCACATGGCACTAGTGGTAAAGAACCTGCTTGCAATGCAGGAGACATAAGAGACCCTGGTTCCATTCCTGGGTCAGGAAGATTCCTTGGAGGAGGGTATGGTAACCCACTCCAATATTCTTGCCTGGGAAACCCCACAGACAGAGGAGCCTGGCAGTCTACAGTCCATGGGGTCACAAAGAGAGTCAGACAATACTGAGGTGACTTAGCATGCATGCATGTGCTCAGGGGAAACTGGCAGGGCAGGTCTTCAGATAGTTAAGGAGCTGATCTCAAGGGCTCAATTTGTGTATCTCCTCGTATCTATAAAACCACTAAAATCTTTCATGACTAGCAAAAGCTTCATGAGACTAGGTAGAAATCTTCTGGAAAACACATACTTGATTACAGGTATCCCCCCTTCACCCAAATCACATATATATTGTCCCTCCCCATAGCTCTTAGTAGCAGCTTTTCAGAGCTATCTGAGGTGCTGTCTCCCAGGCTGCAGTCCTCGTTCTGCCCCAAATAAAACGTAACTTGCAACTCTCATGTTGTGCATTTTTTTTAAAAGTCAGCAGAGGGCACAGAGTACTCTTTTTGCCTGAAAATGAGGCTAAGAGGCACTCATATTCAGGCTCATAGATGCCCAGACTGTCTAGAGGGCCAATGAGAAAATGAATAAAAGCTTTGTTTGGCTGAAGACTTGGGGGGAGGCGGCAGCAATGGAAAATTTTGTTCAGCTCTTTTCCTTAAGATTTTGAATTTTGAATCCTGAGAGTGTATTCTTTTTGTTTGAAAACTGCTATTAAGTGTACAATTAAAAATACAAATTCCCCAATGCTGCCTTAAGACAAGCCCACAGACCCATGAATATTTACTCCAAAATCCTTAAGGAGAGAGGACAAGAACTGAAGGTCCTTCTCCTGTGCATGTAGCCAGCTTATGTTACCTTACGTCTTAGGATTTCTTTCTAACTCAGGGAGATTCATTTAGCTATTGAATCTGTAAGTCTTCTGCATAATATGTATTTTTTTTTCCCAATGTTTTGGCCACATCACACAACATGCAGGAACTTAGTTTCCCGACCAGACCAGGGATTGAACCACTGTCCCCTGCAGTGGAAGTGCAGTGTCCTAACTGGACTGCCAGGGAAGTCCCTGTAATAAGTATTTTTTATCAAGAGCAATCACAAGAGGAAACAAAAAGAAGGACAATTTCTAAAAAATCGTCTTTGAGGAGTTTGTTTTAAATGATTTTCAACCACCATTTTTCTAGGAAGGTTTGGGATATTGTCAGAAAGAGAGAGGCAAAGAAAAGAATAATTATAGCAGTTGTCTTAGCTGTGTCTGAACTTGGTCATGACGATGCTGATAAAATCAACTAAGCTGGAAGTGAGTGTGAGCTGTTACCATGAGAAATAGCTGTGGATCTGGCAGCTGAGAAAGCAGAAGAAAGCAAAGTGTTTGTTCATTATCAAGATTTATTGCTTTCAGCTCTGGGAAGTGTTGGCAAAGCAAAAATAAGGTCACTCATACCCGTCTGCAAGGTAAATTTCACTTTAAAAAAAGAGAGAGAGAAAGGAAAAAAATTATTTTCCTGTGAATGGAAAGTAGGGCAAGGGACTGGATTACCTGCTTATGTTCTGTTTTTGTTTTTAAAAATATTTATTTATTTATTTGGCTGTGCCAGGTCTTAGTGGTGGCATGTGAACCCTTAGTTGTAGTATGTGGGATCCAGTTCCCCGACCAGTGATCAAATCCATCCCCTTGCAATGGGAGCATGGAGTCAGCCACTGGACCAGCAGGGAAGTCACTGGATTACTTGTTAGATCATTAAAGAGCCAGATGGGAAATTTCATAGAGTACACATGCTGGAGAAATATATTTGAGATTAAAATAATAGCATCAGAATCCACCAACAAGGGAGATTTGGTGATGCAAGTTTGGTGATGCCAACTTCATATGGCAGAAGGGGTGAGGGAGCTCTCTGGGTTTTTTTTTTTTTTTTCCATAAGGGCACTAAATGCTATTCACAAGGGCCTCTTTCATTCATCCTATTGGCAATTGCCTTGAGATTCATCCACACTGTTGCTTAAATCAACGGTGTTCTTTTCTGTTTTCTAGTGCTCCCTGGTATGAATGTACACACTACAGTTTGTATAACATTATATTTGAGCAACATTCTAGACTGAGAGTGAAAGTGAAAGTTGCTCAGTCGTGTCTGACTCTTTGTGACCCCACAGACTACATAGTCTATGGAATTCTCCAGGCCAGAATACTGGAGTGGGTAGCCTTTTCCTTCTCCTGGGGATCTTCCCAATCCTGGGATCAAACCCAGGTCTCCCACATTGCAGGCAGATTCTTTACCAACTGAGCTATCAGGGAAGCCCTATTCTAGACTGGGGCTCTTTCAAATAAAGCTGCTATGAACCTTCACATATAGGTTTATAATTGATTCATTTTCTTTGAGCCCTTGCCGGCATTTATATATATAATTTGAACCATTCTGATAAGTGTGTGGTGATATCTCCCTGTGGTTTTAATTTGCTGTTTAGCTTTTGGATACATATTAAACTCCTCTATTTGATTTTGATGATAACAGTTATTGCTACTTAGGATTAATTTACTTTATTACCAACACAGAGGCTACATCACTTTTGTTTACCTCTGTATTTCCATTTTCTGGCACTTATTGGTGCTAAATAAAAATATACTAGTTACTAAGTTAAACCCTGGAGTTTCTAAGGTGTTAAAAACAGGCTCTGGCTTTTGAAAACCTTAAAGCTCAAGTGTAGGTTTTCTTAGCCCTGTGGCCATGAAGATTTTGAGCCAGAAAATTATCACGGAGGGGAGATGAAACAGCTGTTCTGTGTTTAATAAGATATTTAATTTCTTTTTGGCTGCACTGGGTCTTCATTGCTTTGCATGGGCTTTCTCTAGTTGCAGCAAGTGGATGTGACTCTCTAGTTGCAGTGTGTGGACTTCTTATTGTGGTGGCTTCTTTTATTGCAGAGCGTGGGCTCTAGGCTCTTGGGCTTTAGTAACTGTGGCTCAGGGTCTTAGTTGCCCCGTGGCAATGGGATCTTCCCAGACCAGGGACCGAACCCACATCCCTTGCATGGGCAGGCAGATTCCTAACCACTGGACCAAGTTCTTCATAAGATATCAAGCAGCATCTCCAATCTCTACCGACTGGTAGTGTCACCCAAACTGTGACACCCAAACTCATCTCTACACATTGCCAAAAATTCCAAAAACTGCCCCCCGTTTTGAGAACTAGTGCTCTTTCCCCCCTTTATTACAATTGTTGTAGTGCTTTTATTTTTTTTTTTACTTTTTTTATATTAGAGTTGATTAACAATGTTGTGATAATTTCAGGTGTACAGCAAAGGGAGCCATTATACATACACATGTAGCCACTCCTTCTCAAGTCCTTTTCCCATTTAGGTTGTCACCATAATATTGAGCAGAGTCTCCTATGCCACACAGGGAACTTATTGGTTATCTATTTCAAATATAGCAGTGTGTACCTGCCCATCCCTAGCTACCCCTTCCCCCAACTTGAGAACTAATGTTCCAATAGGAGAGACAGACTTCCACTTGGAAGGAAAGTATATCTTAATATCCTCACCAGACAAGCCCAAGAATTCAGTTGAAGACTCAGTTGACTGGTAGTTCCTTGTCTCCCACAATATAAAATACATCCCCAGAATTTTACAGAATGCCCAGCCAGATCTTTGAGGATATTTAATCATTAAACAAACACTGAATGAATTAGAACAATTGCCAACACCATGCCAGATGGAGCTGGGAATGACACAGACACTTTTGTTCTCATAAAGTTAATCTCTGCAGAGGAAGTCAGAGATTGGACAAGTTACCTTGAGGATGAGGATCACTTGGGACATGAAATCAAGGATGCTTTGGGTTTGTTCAATGTAGTAATCATTCAGAACGTACCTTGCTTTTTGGTTAGCTCTTAAGTTTAATGCTCAGGGGAAAAACATTTTTTAAAAAAAAGACAAAAAGAAAAAAGTCTTAAATACCAGAAACAATCTCTCTTGATCCATTTCCGGGACTGTGAAAAGTAAGAGAAGCTTTGTCATCTCATCCTTGGCACATCCTGAAATTGATCAGAGTAAAATAATCTATGAGAGGACATGATCATTAGAGAACAAGGAAAGTTCCTCTCTCTCTCCCTTTTTAAAATGACCTTTACTGTCACTGTGAGTGATAAGCTGACAAGCAATGTCTGGAAGTGGTCCCTGAAGGCAAGCTTCTGGGTTAGGCTGTGTTACCCACATCTTTTATTTTTTGTATCTTGATGCTTTGACATCTGGGCCCTGGCTGTCACAGAAGACACCGCTCTTCCCAAGATCAGCAATTCCTAAGACAGCAGGAAGCCCTGAAGTGAGCTTTGCAAATAAAAAATCCATCCATCTAGAGTCCCCACCCCAACCACCTCCCTTTTGGAGTTCTCACACTCAGGACCACTATCCACCTGCCCTCATCACCCCAGGGCCAGGTGCCAGACAACCTGGGACAGTCTCTTTGTCCCAAGCCCAATGAATTAGTGGACCCTAAGTCTAGCTGCTCTGCTTGGACACTTTCTTTCCAGGGAAACCAGAATAAAGACTCTTGCTGTCTTATTCCCTGGATCCGGGTAAAGTTAGAAGCAGGGTGATGGACACAGACTTAAACAAGTCATTCACGAATCCCATGCTGGGTGGCTTTTTGTTTGAACTCTCTATTTAATGCAGAAGTCAGCTTACAATTCCTAAGTTCATGTCAGTGATGAGAGGCTTTCCCTGAACCAAAAGATGCTGAGAATGACACTTGTCCTTTTCACTTACACGTGCCCCATCCGCTTTTTTCCCCCTCCTCCAAATACATGTATCATATTGCTCCTCCATGAATGAAGGCAGGTGGGAGTTTCTTTTTGTTTACTTATTATTGAAGAGTGGTTCATCTACAATGTTGTGCTAATTGCTGCTTTAGAGCAGCATGCACACACACACAGACACATATATATATTCTTTTTTATTCTTTTCCATTATGGGTTTACTATAGGATATTGAATGTAGTTCCCTGGGCGATACCATAGGACCTTGTTGCTTACCCATTTTATATTTAATAGCTTGCATCTGCTAATCCCAACCTCCCACTGTATCCCTCTCCCAGCTCCCTCACCCTTGGCAAACACAAGTCTGTACATCCACGACCCTATTTCTGGTTCATAGATAGGTTCATTTGTGCCATATTTTAGATTCCACATATAAAGGATATCATCGCACGTGTCTTTCTCTTTCTGACTCATCGCACCTACTATAATAATCTCTAATTGCATCCATGTAACTGCAAATGGCATTATTTTGTTCTTTTCTATGGCTGAGTAGTATTCCATTGCATAAATGTATCACATCTTCTCTATCCATTCATCTATCAATGGACATTTCCATGCCTTGGCTACTAGGAATGGTGCTGCTTTGAACATAGGGGTGCATGTATCTTTTTGAATTATTGTTGTTGTTTTTTCTTTTTCAGATATATGCCCAGGAGTGGAATTGCAGGATCATATGGTAGTTCTATTTTCAGTTTCCTGACGAACCTCCATACTGTTTTCCACTATGGATGCACCAACTTACATCCCTGTAACTTACATTCCAGGTGGGGTTTTTCTTACATTTCATCCCATTTCAGGTGAATCCACTATAGTCCCTTATTGCACATCTCATAGTTGACGTCATGAACCATGTACCTTCTGGGGTCCTTTCCCAAGATTGGTCTCATGATGCTCCCACAAGTCCATGTAGTCACCGATGTTCTTCCCAAATTCTAAAGCTCAGAGTTTGAACCACGGGTCCACAGACACACAGGTAAGTAGCAATAGAAGCAGCCAGATCCAGGCTACGTCTCAGGGCTGGAGTGGTGGTGGCCCTGGATGAAGGGTTTGGCCACGTCCTGTGTGTGGCCCTTGGATCATGGTGGAGGCACACGCGGGGCTGGGGAGGGCAGAGCTGTGACAGTGCCCAGAGATGCGGCGCGGTCTGAGCTGCTCACTCGGGGAAGGACGGTCAGCTTTCCACAGCGCCCTGAAGACGGATGGTGCGTCCACTCTGAGGTGTGGGTCATCTGTGGCAGCCTGTGAATCAGGCTCTATCGACACTGCCATGTGACATGTTGAACTTGGCGATCCTTCTTCAGTTTGACAAAGAGGAATGTGGCAATTCATCTCGTGCTTGACATTCTGCTGAATCTCAGTTTTAAGCTGCACTTTACCATGTGTGTTTGTTTTCCAGAACAAATGGCTCCTTCTACGAGATCTTGCAAGTGGACTTCGGAGCTGACAACAGCAGTGGCCTGTCCGGCGCCCAGCAGATCACCTGGCAGGCGGAGTACCCTGTGGAGGACGCCCCGAGGGAGCTGGTCATCTCCGAGATCTTTGTCAGCCAGACCTCCTTTGTGGGCATCGTCCCACTTGCAATGGTGAGATGTCAGGCTGCAGAATCAGTGTCACAAAGATGTTTTACATGAAGACTTTTCAATATGCAAAGAAACAGATTTTACAATCTGCTGCTTCCTATGCACCTGATGAAGCTGCTTGAACAAGGGGGATACACTTAAATTGCATTTTATTTACCTACTTTCCATAATGCCTGCTTAGAAACTATTCGGGGTCTGTTGTGTAAATCCCTTTTCTTTTGTGGATATTACTGAACTGTATCCCGAGAAGTCTGGGCGTGTGTGTGCGAGAATGGAGCAACTGAGCGTGGCATGCACACAATTCAGGATTCAAATCAAGTTAGAGGGACTTTCCCTTAGCACCTTGGCCGAACTGCAATCCCCTGCTCCTACCCCTGTCCCCTTCTCACCTTCTGCCTCCAAGGCCATCGTTTTCACCAATCTTTCCTTTAACTTCCAACTCTCATTCACTTTTGACCTTAACATGAACATGAGTCATGTGATTTGTTTTCAAGGACTTTTCTTATAAATGTTGCTCATGGTCTAGAACCTCTTTTAAAATATGTAATTTCTCGCTGGGGCCCTGGCCAGGACCCCAAGATTAGCATCCAGCGCCCCTGTGAAGTCCCAAGGGTAATAGTGCCCTATGAATGGGGCACCGTTCTGCACCTCTGCCACGTCACACTCTCTGTGGCCAGAGGGCCCATCTTGTGATCTCACTTGAAGGACTAGCACAGAATTCTGGGCTCTTACTCAGAGAGTCCCTGGGAGCCAAGGCAAGGGGCTGATCAGGACATTAGGGACAGCAGGATATTATGTGGACGAGAGAGATCCGGGCTGGAGGGAGAAGGGTCTGGGGAGTGATTAGAACAAAGAGCCCGGGATCCCAGCTGAATAGAAAGCAGGACAAAATCAAGATGCTGGCCATCTCTGCCTATTTTCCTGCTTACTGAAAAACTATAGGGACTTCCCTATAGCTCGGGTGGTAAAAGAATTCTACCTGCAATGCAAGAGACTGGGGTTCGATCCCTGGGTCAGGAAGAGCCCCTGGAGAAGGAAATGGCAACCCACTCCAGTATACTTGCCTGGAAAACCCCCTGGACAGAGGAGCCTGGTGGGCTACATCCACAGAGTCACAAAGAGTCGGACATGACTAAGCTAGTTGTGTTTGTTTTTCACACACCCTAGTGGAAAACAAATATCAACCTAGGGTTAGGTCTAGGGGGTTCCTGTCTCTCTGTTTCTTTAAGGGCCAGCTCCTTCAGCCCAGCAGCTCTGCCGTGGGGTCTTCTGGAAGAGCAGAGTGCAGACACGGTGCTTTCTGACGACAGGAGAGTGGTAGGGACAGGAGCCTTGAACTCTCAGAGGTGGTGGGCAGCTGGGGATGACATCAAAGTCCAAAGAGCCTCTCTGGCAACAGCCTGAAGAGGCTCTGAGCTGTGAGCTGGTGCAGGTGATGCCCTGGGGAGGCGACAGAGGAGTGGGCGTTTAGGGGAAGGGCTTGTAGGACTAAGGAGCCTGAATAAGGTCATGTGGGAGAGTTGGGACCCTGCCCCAGGCAAGTGAGTCTCACCCAGCCAGGCAGCAAAGGTTCTGCCTGTAGACAGAGCATTCATTAAGCACCAGCTGTATACGAGACACCATGCTAGGTGCTGGAGAAACAGCTGGTGAGCATCTAAACGAAGTGCTTGTGATCCAGTACAGAAGCAAACAGAGAAGCATGAATTATAGACACTGTTGTGATCTGCAAGAGGCAATTGCAAGTCATGAGGAAGGATGAGGAAGGAAAGAAATAATTTACCAGGTGGTCAGGAGAGGCCTCTCTAAAATTTGGCCTTTAAGGTGAAAAGAGACCAAAAAAATCAGCTGAGCAGAGCATTCTGGGTCAGTGGACCCTTCTATATATAAAGAGCTCATAAAACTCAGCAGAAAAACAGCTACCACAACAAACCCTATTAGAGAGTGGGTGAAAGGCATAGCTATGTCTGAGAAATAAACTCTTGAAAAGATGTTCAACGTCATTTGCCATAAGGAAAATACAAACTAAAACCACAATGACCCCTACATGCCTATTGCTCTTGCTGTTTAGTTACTAAGTTGTGTCTGACTGTCTGCAACCCCTTGTACTGTAGCCCTCCAGGCTTCTCCATCCATGGGATTTCCCAAGCAAGAATACTGGAGTGGCTTGCCATTTCCTTCCCCATTTTCATCTTCGTGACCTAGGGATCAAAACTGCATATCCTGCTTGGCAAGCAGATTCTTTACCAGCTAAACCACAAGGGAAGCCCCACACACCTATTAGAATGGGCTAAACTAGAAAATACTGATCCAGCAAATGCTGGTGAGGATGCAAAGTAAATGAGCAGGGCAATTCAGCTACCCATAGCTAATAATCCACCACGTGGACACCAGTGAACACATTCAGCAAACCTGCCAGTGTTCAATTTACAGGGTATGGGGGTGGATGAGGTTATGCCATTTACTAGTGGTTCAGACGATAAAGAATCTGCCTGCAATGCAGGAGACGTGGGTTCGATCCCTGGTTCGGGAAGATCCCCTGAAGAAGGAATGGCTACCCACTCTAGTATAGAATCTAAACCTCTATTGTTTTATTTTTTGGAGTTCCCCTGATGGCTCAATGGTGAAGAATCCACCTGTTAATACAAGAGACTCGGGTTTGATCCTTAGGTCGGGAAGATCCCGTAGAGTAGGAAATGGCAACTCACTCCAATATTCTTGCCTGGGAAATCCCATGGACAGAGGAGCCTGGTGGGCTACAGTCCATGTGGTTACAAAGAGTTGGATATGACTGAGCACATAGGCAAGGGATAAAAAATTGAGGATAGAAAGAGAAAGGGCGGGAGAGCAGAATGCAGGCAAAAGTTAGTTAAGTAGAAAAGAAAAAGGAAGAACCCACTGAGATGTTGGATTCAGTTGACCTGTGTTGGCTCCGGAAAACCTTTGCTGATGGAGTTTCTGAAAAGATAGGTCCAGCCACACAAGTTCGGGAAAGAAGCTGGTGGCTGTCAATGGGAGAAACAAAGTGACAGGATTCTGGGTGTTTCTGTTGCAGGAATGTGACATGACAAATTTCTAAGGCTCTGTCAATACCATTAATATTTATGACCTATTCACCAAAAAAAAGTCCGTCGGGCGGCACATCCATCAGAGCCTCCTGCTCAGGAATTATTCTGTTCTGTTGGGTGATGAGCCCTGAATGACAAAACTGAGAGCGAGTATGTGAAGGGTTTGTGCTTCTGTTTGACTCGCCCTTCAAGGTGGTAAAATCATTAGAAGTCTGTATTCTGAGAAAATAATTTTCTTTTTGGAAAAAAAAAAAATCACCCTGACTGTTGAGGGAGGAACTGAGTTATTTATCACAAGGTGGCGTCATAAATATGCAAATGTTTATGAGCACCTAGAGACATCAACTCTCTCCCAAATTCACCTCAGTCTCCTTTAACTAAATTAAAGCTTCTGCTTAGAAATGCTGAACCTGGGTCCTGCCTACAAAGTGTTTCTCTGCCTCTGTGCTCATCAATAAAGGAACAATGCTTCTTCCTCCCACAGCTGCGAAAATGAGGATGCCTGTGAAGTGAGGACATTTCCTTAAGCCATAGAATCTAAGACACCTCCTTAGCCTTCTGGAGCCCGGGTTTCCCTCTCCGTCAAGGGTGTAATAGGACTATCTCAACAGGTGACTTTGAGGATGGAATGAGGCAACATTATATGCATAGTTCTCCTTACTAAGTAAAAGTATGATAGATGTCATCAACTATTATTTTTTATTAGAATGCCAACATGCTTAAACGGGAGACACAAGACGAGTGGTGAAATTAAATAAACTAAAAATGTTTTATTTTATTTTATTTATGAAATTAAATAGAATATAATTTTAATATATAAAATAAAAATATTTCCTAACAGGATGGCATGGTCACTGACCCACGGGACTAGATACAGCTTGTAGGTAATTATTGCAGCCCCTCCTCGCCTCACCTCCTCCCCCGCTCCCAGGGCACACCAGCTGTACTTTGGCCCCGCTTGAGAGAAACTGCAAATAAATGTTGCGATGCACTTTTTTTTTTTTTTTTTTGCATAGCTTACTGCAGAGTCCAGCACATCTTTTCCTAAATCGCTCTAACTTTGCAAACCGCTAAGATGGCGTTTTTGATAGGCTTGAACTCTTTCTTCGGAGGAGAGGGGATCATGGGCGGCAGTCCCCTGGGTGCCCACTAGATGGCGCTCACAGACCGACCAGCTCGTGACCGCAAAGGCCCTGCGCTCCCCTCCCCCAGGCTCTCTGAAGTCCGGCCCCGCTGGCCCAGTGCTTCCCCCATCCAGCCCTTTGCTCACCCGGGAGTGAGAAATGAAGGCCCCTCCCGCAGCCCCATCCAGCTCTTAGCACAGCACCTGAGACGCACCTGGCCTGAGGCATCCTGGCCCTTTGGAAAGGCGCTTCCTCTCCACCCACCCTACTGCCGGCCCTGAGCTGAAAGGAACCGGCGTGTGGCTTCTGGAAAGGCTTTATCATTTTAATTTTAAATAATATACCTTCAATAAAAATGTTAAAAGAAAAAAGTGTAAATCCAAGAAACCCCCGTATGACATCAGTGATGGAGAACCATCATTGGGGCGGGTCACATCCACGAATCCACAGCCAGAGGATTGGCTGGTGGATAGAGAGTGGTTGGACACCATATTTTATAACAACGAAATCCTACTTCAGGCTGTATTTTATTTGTGAAAGTGTTAAATTCCCTTTTATTTATAGATACAAGAAGACAAAGAAGCCGGAGTAGAGATGTCATAGTTCATATTTCAAGGGAGTGGGTGGGGGGAAGCCGACAAGAAGAGATTTCGATTTTTAAATACCTTGGTAAATTCAAGAAAGGAAAGTTTGTGGAAAAAAAATCTTGCCAAGGTTTGGAAGTATTATTATTATTACTATGGCTGCTACTGTGGCCTCCACCTTCATCGCCACACCATGTCTGTTTCTTCCAGGACACAGTTTTAGCCAGTGAGACTGACGCTTTTTTGACGCTTTTATTTGAAAGTAGAAGCAATGACTTTCAGATTTCTTGCCACTTTCCCCATCTAGATAGTTATCGGTTTTGTGAGTTTTACGTTGTTGAAGTCTATAACGTTGATAACTTCTGTGGAGCCCGGTTACTCTCTGTCTTCATTTTTAACTCCCTGACAATGGGAAGCCTGTCTTGTTTGCTTCATCTGTTACCCCAGCCATCTGTCTCTTTCCATCCTCAGAGATGGTGGGTGTCTTTTATCTGCCGATGGCTCTTTTCCGTTGTTGTTGTGGATTACAGTGTTTTTACTCCCTTATTCCTGTTTTAATGTGATCTAGAGGCTAAATGAGGGTTGTCCAGTTGCTCGAACACCATGACCCCAACATTCTTTAGAAACTGTAGAGCGCGGTTCACACTGGAGGGTAAGTTGTTGGTCATTTCTTCATGCACCTGCTGGAGGAGGCCTGCGTGCCAGCAAGGGCTTTCTGCCCAGGAACAGAACTGTGTGTGTGAAATTGCTTTAACAAAGCGTGAAATATTCTATCCCACGATTAAAGACCAAGTTGAAACACTGACATCCTTGGGTGGAGCAATTGTGCCTTTATTGATTTAGACTCAGCAGGAGAAGCTGCTGGTTCTTCTGAGAAAAGGAGCAGGGAGGGCGTTGAGAGAAGACCAGGGGACGGGCGCTGTGGACCCCGGCCCCCCCTGACCCGTCTCCCTTTTCCCCAGAACCACCCTTGACGTGAGAGCAGCTCACCCTCGGTTGGTGAAGGTTATGAGGCGCTGCTGTCTCCGCAGGAGGGGAGCTCACGGATGGAGGAATAAATCACTCAGCAGGGCCTTTCCTGCCAGGGGAAACTGGAGGGGACGGGACGCAGTCTAGTTTGGGTAGGGCTGCACTCTGCCCAGGATGCGCGTCCACCTCCCAGCGCCGCGTGGTTCCCCAGGGCGGCTCAGAGTTCGGATGCGAAAGGCAGCGCGCACAGCCAGGCTACCGGGCAGGGCGGTGTCGGCGCAGGGAGAGCGACCGCGCTTCTGTCCCCACGATGGCAGGTTGGCCCTCATCTGCCGTTCTTCTGACCCCAAAAGAGGGGGGACACGAATCCT
Organism: Cervus canadensis; assembly: GCF_019320065.1. NCBI lineage: Eukaryota > Metazoa > Chordata > Mammalia > Artiodactyla > Cervidae > Cervus > Cervus canadensis. The sequence goes on from NC_057386.1 coordinate 105,913,823, forward strand.
CGAGGGTGGGGCTGACCCTGCCTCGTCCTCCTTGGGGTGACGATGGGCTGCCGCTCCGGGGTTACACGTCAAAGCCAGAGTGAAGTTGCTGGTAATGAAGAGGCATCGTTCCCAGGGAGGAAGCCATCACTCTGCATCTCCCAGGAGAAAAAGAAAAAAAACAAAACAAAACAAAAAAACAGGGAAACAGGAGGAGTTACGGCAGACAGGCTGCCAGGTTCCCTCCCAACCGGGTTCCACGAAGTTCTTGTCTTTGGAATCATAAACCTCCTGAGGAGAGGCGCACCCGTTTATAAAAACTCTGCGGTGCCTGCCACGGTGCTACCACCGATACTGTAGATCCCGGGGCTTCACATCAGATCCTGCAGGAACGGGTTCCCATTTGGATGGGTGAGCTGTGGGCCTGAGAACAAACACAGCGGATGGAGAGGGGAGAACAGTGCTCACTCCCGCCGAAAGGGGGCGCCACCACTCAGCTCTCCTCTTCAGGATGGCCCCCCACCTTCCTGACGTCCATGACAGACCAGAAACGAAGATGAAAAGTGTTTGCAATTTTAAATTGTTATCTAAAAATTTTAAAAGGAAATAAAGTCCATTGTGGCTTACTGGCATGCCCTCACTAAGGGCAGGGATTGTCTAATTTTTCATTCTGTATCCTTCCTTTTCCTTCATTGGAAATGGAAGGAGAGAGAGACAGAGATTGATTGATTTCATCCTTGGCTGTTTCCACCTAACACAGGCAGATGTGGGATATCTGGTCAAGTTGTTTCTTGGCCAGTGTGAGTAGAGGAGGTGAAAGCCATGGTGGTCTGTCAGAGATACAGCAGATGGCAAAGTATTAGATTACACTGATTAAGAGTATTGGATAGTATGGAAGTTCCTTCAAAAACTAAAAATAAAGCTACCATTTGTCAGTCGCCTAGTCGCCTCCCACTCTTTGCAACCCCATAGACTGCAGCATGCCAGGCTTCCCCGTCCTTCACCATCTCCCAAAGCTTACTCAAACTCATGTCCACTGAGTCGGTGATGCCATCCAACCATCTTGTCCTCTGCTGTCCCCTTCTCCTCCTGCCTTCAGTCTTTCCCAGCAGCAGGTTCTTTTCTCATGAGTCAGCTCTTTGCATCAGGTGGCCAAAGTATTGGAGCCTCAGCTTCAGCATCAGTCCTTCCATTGAGTATTCAGGGCTGATTTCCTTTAGGATGGACTGGTTGGATCTCCTTGCAGTCCAAGAGACGTCTCAAGAGTCTTCTCCAACATCACAGTTCAAAAGCATCAATTCTTTGGCACTCAGCCTTCTTTATGATTCAACTCTCACATCCAGACGTGAGTACTGGAAAAACCATACCCTTGACTATGTGGACTTTTGTCAGCAAAGTAATGCCTCTGCTTTTAAATATGCTGTCTAGGTTTGTCATAGCTTTTCTTCCAAGCATCAACACCTTAATTTCATGGCTGCAGTCACCATCTGCAGTGATTTTGGAGCCCAAGAAAATAAAAGTCTCACTGTTTCCATTGTTTCCCCATCTATTTGCATGAAGTGATGGGACCGGATGCCATGATCTTTGTTTTTGAATGTTGAGTTTTAAGCCAGCTTTTTCACTCTCCTCTTTCACTTTCATCAAGAGGCTCTTTAGTTCCTCTTTGCTTTCTGCCATAAGGGTGGTATCATCTGCATATCTGAGGTTATTGATATTTCTCCTGGCAATTTTGATTCCAGCTTGTGCTTCCTCCAGCCCAGCATTTCACATGATGTGCTCTGCATATAAGTTAAATAAGCAGGGTGACAATATACAGCCTTGATATACTCTTTTCCCAATTTGGAACCAGTCTGTTGTTCCATGTCCAGAACTGTTGCTAACTGTTGCTTCTTGACCTGCATACAGATTTCTCAGCAGGCAGGTAAAGTGATCTGGTATTCCCATCTCTTTAAGAAATTTCCCAAAGTTTGTTTTGATCCACACAGTCAAAGGCTTTAGCATAGTCAGTGAAGCCAAAGTAGATGTTTTTTTGGAATTCTCTTGCTTTTTCAATGATCCAATGGATGTTGGCAATTTGATCTCTGGTTCCTTTGCCTTTTCTATATCCAGCTTGAACATCTGGAAGTTTTTAGTTCACGTACTGTTGAAGCCTAGCTTGGAGAATTTTGAGCATTACTTTGCTAGTGTGTGAAATGAGTGCAATTGTGCAGTAGTTTGAACTATCATTTGCATCATTTCATTTGGGAGTAGAATGAAAACTGACCTTTTCCAGTCCTGTGGCCACTGGTGAGGTTTCCAAATTTGCTGGCATATTGAGTGCAGCACTTTAACAGCATCATCCATTAGGATTTGAAATAGCTCAGCTGGAATTCAATGACCTCTACTAGTTTGGTTCTTAGTGATGCTTCCTAAGGCCCACTTGACATTGGGATTTATATCACTGTCTCAATCTGATGTATTTCAATAGCTGAAGGTTGATAGATGGTATTTGATTTGGATGGCATCATATCATCTTTTTAAAAATTTATTATTTATTTGGCTATGCTGGGTCTTAGTTGTGGCATGCAGGATCTCTAGTTGTGGCATATGGAATCTAGTTCCCCAACCAGGGATCCAACCCAGGCCCCCTGCATTGAGAGTATGGTGTCCTAGCAACTGGACCACCAGGGGAGTGCCCTAGAGATCATCTAATCAAGCTCAAACAAGGAAAACTGAGACATGGGGATGACTTTTCCTGGTCATTTATTTGTTCTTTTCCAGATTCAGAGAGAATTTAAGATACTCAGCCAGGCAGAAACTGAACTGACCCCCAAATTCCTATCTCCCAAGTCCCAGGTCTTTCCTGGGATGAGCAATAACGATGTTTGTTATGAGTCACAGGTGCAGAGAACCATGACCCAGTGTGGGGGTCGTCACTCCTTCCGGTGGTGCAGCTCTAGAATGTCACCGTCCCAGCAAGACACACAGATCTTCGTCAGCATGAGACCAGCCAGTGTCTCCCAAGACAAGTGCTGTCAGATAGTCATTTGGTCACAGGCAATTTGTGTTTCCCCAAAGCTCATTCTCTTTGCATTGCCAATTGATTATGTGTTTTATTCACGGCCCGTGAATGATTACTCAAGTGATGTTGATGTGAGTTCCAGTTCAAAGGGCTTCATTTGTAACTTGGAGAACAAGCCTCTAATAGAGTGAAATTCCTGTTAATCAACTCTTTCTGTAGCATTGGGCTTTGGAAATCTAATTTGTAAAGGGTTTTCTAAGCTTTTAGTCATTCCAGGGTTCATGAGGCTCTTCAAGTTCCATTCTTTGTGCTGACAGGCAGCACTTACCCACCGGTCTTCCCCATCTCAGCAAATGGTACCTCCCTGTTGCTCAGAATAAAAAAAACTTAGAATAAATGTGAGGCTGGCATTTTGAAAGCCTAAGACATTTTCTAGACAAAATTCACGTTCAAATCTTACGTGTCTATATATGATTTTTTTTTAAGTTATGACTTTTTAAATAGGTGACCAGAGTCTGGTTTTAACTGTAGGAGGTACTTCTTGAGCTGAGAGAATGATTTCAACAAAAGGACAATGGATCCTTTTTGTCTTATCACTCCCCCCACCACCTGGTTCCTCTGTGAGCAAAAGAAACTTTCCATTTTCCCTTCCATTCCTTGCAGTAATATTTCCTGTCACTTTGTATTCTACATCAATATCCAAGCTTATTGAAAACTTGTCTAATAAAATAATAATTTTCTTCTCAGGTGAAATGAGAAAAAAATAATAATAGCAATATTAGATACTGGCACAATTATATTTGTAGCAGCTCTGAACTCCTGGTGATAATGCAGATTAAAATAATAGCTCAGTTTGTATTTGCCTCCTGAATTCATGCATTTTGCTGGGTTCCTGGAGGTTTACTGGTGTCCTAGGGGTCACTGGATTGTTTTCTCAGCAGAGATGGAGAAAGGGAACTCTGGTTTGAGGTTCTGGTAAAGATACAGGGGAAGGAGCTCTTAGCCTGGATCTACTTTTTAATCACTTCCCAGTGGCAGCATAATATGGAACTATAGTCTAGACAAGACAGAGTTCTCATATGATAAAATCTCCTTAGATGTTAATGAATATGATTCAGTAAGGAATTAAGAGAACAGGTGATCCATTATTTTGCAATTTGAGTTTGCTGTACAAATGGAAAAACTTAGTTTCTTCAACACAGTGAATTGACAGATGATGAAAAAGTTGGAACTTTTTTAAAATTGATGGAAGGTTCAAAGAGTTTTCTTTGTCTAGCCAGATAAATGTCAGTCCTGAGAAATAAGCCCATTTAGATGCGAGGAAAGACCCTGATGCTGGGAAAGATTGAAGGCAAAAGGAGAAGGCGGGGACAGAGGATGAGACGGTTGGATGACATCAATGGACATGAGTTTGAGCAATGGACCTGAGTTTGAGCAAAGTCTGGGGGACAGTGAAGGACAGGGAAGCCTGGCATGCTGCAGTCCACGGGGTGGAAAGAGTAGGACACGCTGAGCAACTGAACAACAACAACAGATGCTTTAAAGTCAGGCAAAGAAATGATGATGTTGGATCTAATATACAGCTGTGAAGACAAAAATATATTTATATCCAGCGGTTTGTTTCATATGTATTTGATTCTTGGAAATGCTATTCATAAGCTCTGGGGCCGCACTTTAGAATTAGTTTATAATAATTTCTCAAAGCATTCACTTTATATGTTAATCTTAATAGACTTACGTCTGCGAAGGAAAAAAGTGGTGAATGGTTTATCAGACAGAAAATTGTACACATGTTATAATATATCCTGTTACTTATATTTTCTTTAATTATGGAATGTTGGATTAGATCTTAACATCACAAGGTTCCTCTGGGCAAATGAATATGAAAGACATGGAGGATGGGATGAATTTTTGCTGAGTTCTACTTCTCACTCTTTTTCTTTCAGGCTTTTCTCAGTGATAGAAATTTCAAACACTTTGAAAACAAAGTTGCAGGTCTCTGTCAGATTTGCCCCAAGTGACATGCAACCTTCTTCACTTGATATGTTTTTTAATAAAAATGTCTGAACTCAACAAGTTATTCTAAGAAGAGATTTAGTTTTTGGGGATGGCAGGGGGAATAAGGCAGGTTCAGGTATACTTTCAGACTTGTTTTTGTAATGACGTGACATCAGGATTTAACTCACCTGCACTTAATAGCACCCAGTTTAGTCAATGAGAGTCAATTCATTTATTTATTGTTTCTCAACATTGGATATGAAGTATAAAGGGTTTGTAAACATTCATGTAGAAATATTTTGAGGGAAATGTTTCAAACCCCCTGGGTATATATCAAGGAGCCATTCTATTATTTGTTGAGCAGTCTGCTGACATTTATATCTTTGTTTCTTTATGCCTAATATTTCTTTTTTCTGTGACATCCTTTAACTTTCCCCTGTATCACTGATTTTTAACAGTTTGATTTTCATGTCCCTTACATGATTATTTAAAATCTTTAGACTACTTTGGGATTTTTGAGCTTCTTGGAACTGTGGGGCTTTGGGTTTTATTAAATTTGGATAATTTTTAACAATTATTTCTTTGAAATTGCTTTATTTTATATATACATAATGTGACATTACATATAGTTTACATATAATTATATATATGTGTTTTTGTTGTGGTGTTGTTGTTTAGTTGCTAAGTCATGTCTGGCTCTTTTGTGACCCCATGAACTATAGCCCACCAGGCTCCTCTGTCCATGGGGTTTTTCAGACAAGAATATTGGAGTGGGTTGCCGTTTCCTACTCTGGGGGATATTCCCGACCCAGGAATTGAACCTGAGTCTCCTGTGCTGGGGGGAGAGTTGTTTACCACTGAGCCACCAGGAAAGGCCATAATATATATATAATCTTATATATGTATATAAGGTTGCATATATAATATGTATTATATATATATATATATATATAAAATCCTTTCCTTCTTAGACCCCAGTTATATGTGTATTAGATAGCCTGATGTTGACTCTCGGGTCTCTGATTTTCTATTGATTTCTTTCTGTCTCTTTTCTCTTTGTTCTTCATTTTGAAGAGTTTTCAATATATTGTGATGTCTTCTATTTTCTCTTGAAATGTGTGATCTGCTGCTGGTCCTATCTAGTGTATTTTCTAATTCAAACTCTGTATTTTTCACTCCTTGAGTTTCCACTGGGGGCCTTTTGATAACTTTTCTTCAGCTGTCTACCCATCACTGTCTCACCAGTTCTAGGACTTTCTGTTTGCTTCTCATCATCTCCATCCTCATGCCTTTTCTCAGCCTGTCGCACTATCGTTCTCTCTCTCTGCCTGTCTGACTCTTCCTGACTTTATTGAAGCTTATGTGTTCTCTTGCTTTAAACTGATCCCCTTTTCCCCTCTTCTCACTGTCTCTTTCCCTCTCTCTCCCCATCTCCTTCCCTCTCCCTGTATTTCTCTGTCCTTGTCTTCCTCCCGTTTCTGCTCTGTCCCCTCCCCCCTCTCCATCCACCCGTGGATAAACCTTGATTGAAAGATTGGGAATCAGCCCAAGCCTCCAGCCAAGGTCCTCACTGCTCAGTGAAGTCACCAAGGCGCCAGCCAGCTCACAGTAAGAAACGCACGGAAGGGTTTATTCATATTCAAATAAAATCCTGACCATGGACTTGAGTTTCCATAGTCCTTTGCTTTTCCTCTGGAGTATTTCTCTCCATGGAGCCGTCTAATCAGGTTTAGGTTTTTCATTGAGCAGCTCTCATTGACATGCTGGTTCTGTGGCAACCGGAAGCTTCATTCAGTTTTAATTTAGCCCAAGATGTACAAGGAAAGGGGCTTCCCAGATGGCACTAGTGGTAAAGAACCCACCTGCCAATGCGGGAGAACTAAGAGATGCAGGTTCGATCCCTGGGTCGGGAAGATCCCCTGGAGGAGAACATCTCAACCCACTCCAGTATTCTTGCCTGGAGAATCCCATGGACAGAATTGCCTGGCAGGCTACAGTCCAGAGGGTTGAAAAGAGTCTGTCTTGACTGAAGCAACTTAGTACACACGCATGTACAAGGAAATGTATTTCAGGCAACAGAGGAACCATTGCAATGAAGCAGAACTTTGCAGAAGTGGTGATAGTAAGGTATCAGGAAGGAATTAGAGAAAATACTTATGTAATTGTTACTTGTCAGACTGGATGGGCAGAAGTGGAGGACACAGAAATGCAGAGAACAGGGACCAGAATTTTATCTCATATATACTCTCTCTCTCTGACTTTCCTTTTTTTGTCTGTAGGAACTGTTTCTCTCTATCTTCCTATGTCTCTATACTTCATTGTTCTTTCTGTTTGCCTCTCTGACACACTTTAGCATCTAACTTGTTTAGAAACACATATAAAATTACACCTTCATAAAGCTGTTAAATAAGAAAACTTTTTAAAATGTAAAAAAGGGTGTTTTAACATCTTACAATCTTTTTTTTAAATTTCTTTTTATGTGAACCAATTTTACAGTCTTTATTGAATTTGTTGAAATAATGCTTCTGGTGTTTGCATTCTGTTTTTTTGGCCACATGCCATGTGGGATCTCAGCTCCCTGACCAGGGACTGAACCTTCACCCTTTACATTGGAAGACAAAGTCTTAACCACTGGACCACCAAGGAAGTCCAGCATCTTTGCTAATACAGTGTTTCATTTAAAGACCAACTACTAAGACAAAGAATCATAGTATGTCATACATGCATAATTCTAAGATAAATTTGGTCAAATAAATGCAAATAGGTTATATCACATTGACTTCCATGGTGCCAAGAAGAACCATTTTGTTGACCCTTAAGTTTGAAATTAAATTTCCCTCGAATCTACTTCAGATGTGCTCATATTCTTTTTCCTTTTTCTAATGCAGAAGGAAAAACCTTCCTTTTCTTCTCCAGCCTGTTTGTGCCCCCAGCATCCTTAAATCCAGCCCTTCCTTCCTCTTCTTTCTCCATCTAGAACCTTACTCTCAGATTTTTAGTATACCCCCTACTCTCAGTTCTCCTTCCTCAAAACACAAAAATCTTCCCTCGATCTTGTTATAGGTTCAAGCCACCGCCTTCTGTCTGTCTTCCTTTTCTCATGCCCAAATTTCAAAAAATTCAGTTATGGGTTCTATTTTGTTATTTTGTTATCTGGCTTTTGCCTTCAATTCAGTATCGAAATTGCACTCTTACAGTTCACAAATAATTGCTGATCAGTACAAAATCAATACATTTTTTTGAGCCCTCATTTTTCTTGACTTTTTTTTTTCTTTTGATAGTCGATTATCTTTCCTTCTTGAAACTCTCCTCCTTGGTTTTGGGACACTGCAGTACCCTGTTTTTTCTCCTCTAAACACTGTCTTCCTTTCATTCCATTCATAGCTTTTTCTTCCTACACACCAAAATAAGGTGCCCCCCCCAAGGCCCTGTCATCTTTTCAGGGCAAGCCCTTCCTTGATTATCTTTTCTATTTACCCTTCCATTTCAAATATTACCTTTATGTAAATGACCACCGAGACTATACTCAGCCAGTATGTCTTTTTTGTGAACTGTTAACCTACACTGTCTCTGTTTAAGTGTGTATTTTTTACATTCTCTTGGGCTCTCTCTTCCCGCTTGTCATTTCCTGCTCTAAGTCCGGGTGTTCCGTCTTTTTCTGTCTGTTCCCAGTGCAACAGCATCAGGTCCATTCTGACTGCTTTGCTGGCCATCCTGTGAATGCTTCCTCCATCGCGGAAAAGCTGGGTTCTCATGAATCACAATATGTGTATTGATTTGCCCAGTCCTACAAGACACTAAATGATTTTGGAATTGCCACTTCACATTTCTGTGGAAAAAAAAAAAGTTTGTTCCCAAGTTTTTGTTTTGTTTTGTGGTCTCTAAACTGAGAAGACAGAGTCAAAAGTCATGTGTTCAAATGTTACTTATGATCCCAAAGGTTTTTTTTTCTGTTTATTTTTATTAGTTGGAGGATAATTACTTTACAATATTGTGGTGGTTTTTGCCATACATTGACATGAATCAGCCATGGATTTACATGTGTTTCCCATCCCGATCCCCCCTCCCGCCTCCCTCCCCATCCCATTCCTCTGGGTCTTCCCAGTGCACCAGCCCTGAGCACTTGTCTCATGCATCCAACCTGGGCTGGTGATCTGTTTCACCCTTGATAGTATACTTGTTTCAATGCTATTCTCTCAGAACATCCCACCCTCGCCTTCTCCCACAGAGTCCCAAAGTCTGTTCTGTACATCTGTGTCTCTTTTTCTGTTTTGCATATAGGGTTATCATTACCATCTTTCTAAATTCCATATATATGCGTTAGTATACTGTATTGGTCTTTATCTTTCTGGCTTACTTCACTCTGTATAATGGGCTCCAGTTTCATCCATCTCATTAGAACTGATTCAAATGAATTCTTTTTAATGGCTGAGTAATATTCCATGGTGTATATGTACCATAGCTTCCTTATCCATTCGTCTGCTGATGGGAATCTAGGTTGCTTCCATGTCCTGACAATTATAAACAGTGCTGTGATGAACATTGGGGTGCACGTGTCTCTTTCAGATCTGGTTTCCTTGGTGTGTATGCCCAGAAGTGGGATTGCTGGGTCATATGGCAGTTCTATTTCTAGATTTTTAAGGAATCAAAAGTTTTAATTCATAATACAGTAGAGGCTGCTTCTTCCTCACATTCCATGGCTAGCCTGAGCCAACTGAGTCCTTGTTAAGTGTTATCCTCACTCCTGAACCCAGGCTGACACAGCGGTCACCATCACTGTGGCCGAGAAACAGCCAGTGAGGGACTTCCCTAGTGGTCCGGTGGTTAAGAATCCTCCTGTCAATGCCAGGGAGACACGGGTTTGATCCCTGGTCTGGGAAGATCCCACATGTCAAGGAGGAGCTGCAACCACCGAGCCTGACAACCACAACGACCGAAGCCCACCCTGGAGCCTGTTCTCCGCAACAAGAGAAGTCACTGCAAGGAGAAGCCTCAGCACCACAACCAGAGAGCAGCCGCCACTCACCACAGCTAAACAAAGCCCACACAGCAAAGAAGACCCAAGGCAGCCAAAAATAGGAAACAAATCTTTAAAACCACACAAAGAGCCAGAGAGGGGTCCTGTGCTCTCAGAGTATCTGTTTGGAAATGAGCGTGTGGTTCTGCCCTGTTTGTTGGCAAAGCATTACGATCCAAAGGGGGCAGGTAATGCAATCAGACCACATGCTCAGGGGGATAGGTGGACACGCCCACCTCATTTACCAAAAGGATCCCCAGAATCCTCCGAAATACATGTTTTACAGGTAAGAGGACTGGGGTACAAGAGATGAAGTGAGCATCCACCCTAGGGTTGCAGAACTGAGAAGCAGATCCTGTTTTTAGACCCCAGGAGCCCAACTTCAACCTGCTCTTCATCAATATATGGATCCAACAGCATCTTCTATCTGCCTAGTGTCCTAATACAGACACACACACACACAGAGTTCATCAGGCAATTCCCGTCCGATGGACGTTTAGAGGCTGTTTCTGACATCTTCCTGTTAGAACTGAGCTCCCGTGAACATCCTTGAACAGATTTCCCCTCTGACCATTTTTTCCCTCCAATTCCCAGAAGCTGAAGTGCAATTCACATTCTTTTCTATTTAGGGCCTCCACATATCCCGAGTTCTGTGTAAAATGAAGATGCAAGCAGAACCACTGCTGTACCTCCGTTAATAGTGATTATATGGGATGACATATCCTTGTAATAATTCCTGACCCACAACAGAGGCTCACTTACATCAGAGCTATTATTTCTTCCCTCATGAGTGGCTGGTGGCAGCATGCAGCATCATGGCGCTGAAGTCCAGGATCTAGTTTTCTCCCTTGCCTTTGTGTTGGCTGGGGCGTACTTCAATGAACCCACGAAGGCTTCAGTTTCTACACACAGAAGAAGGAGTCACTGTGACCTTCCCTTCTTGAAGGTGTCTGGCTGAAGCCAACATACTCGTCTTTCTAGCCCAAAGATCCTTCTCAGTTTCAGTGGTCTCTGAAGATGAAAAGTCAACAGAAGTGTTGATAAAATCATTTATACACAGACTGGTGGTTGCCAAAGGGGAGGAGAGGTGGGTGAGGGAAGGATTGGAAGTTTTGGATTAGTAGATACAATATATGTATATATATATAGTATATATAGGATGGATAAAGTATAGTTGATTTACAATGCTGAGTTAATTTCTGCTGTACGGCAAAGTGATGCATATATATATATGTATGATTTTCCATATTCTTTTCTGTTATGATTTGTCACAAAATGTTGCATTAGTTCCCTTTGCTCTACAGTAGGACCTTGTTGTTCATCCATCCTATATCTACTGCAGTGAACTGGCCAGGTTGAGTCACATGTTCACTGGGGCCAAAAGCATCACTACAACCAAGGTACATGAGCAGACGGTCTCTGTCTTATGATTTCTCGACTTACTGTTGCTGCTGCTGCTAAGTCACTTCAGTCGTGTCCGACTCTGTGCGACCCCATAGACGGCAGCCCACCAGGCTCCCCCCTGCCTGGAATTCTCCAGGCAAGAACACTGGAGGGGGTTGCCATTTCCTTCTCCAAAGCACAAAAGTGAAAAGTGAAAGTGAAGTCGCTCAGTCGTGTCTGATTCTTAGCGACCCCATGGACTGTGGCCCACCAGGCTCCTCTGTCCATGGGATTTTCCAGGCAAGAGTACCGGAGTGGGTTGCCATTGCCTTCTCCTTCTTGACTTACAGGAGTGAACAAATGATATGCACTCAGTAGAAACCCTTGAAAGTTGAATTTTGGTCTTTTCACAGGCTATCAATATACGGTACCTTCTTTTATGTGATGCTAGGCAGCGAGCCCCAGCCATGAGATCGTGAAGGTTAACATTGATCCATTTACAACCATTCTGGTTTTCAGTTACATTACAGTATTCAATACATTACATAAGCTATTCAACAGTCTATTGTAAAATAGGCTTTTTGTTAGATAATTTTTCACTGTTGTAGGCTCATGTAAGTGTTCTGATCATATGTAAGGCTGGATAGGTTAAGCTCTGATGTTTAGCAGGTTAAGTGTACTAAATGCATTTTCAGCATAATGATATTTTCAACTTGTGGTAGGCTTATTGGGACATGAGCCTGATAAAAGAAATTTTCACATAGTGAGATATGAGGAAGTCATTCTGGCTTATGCATGAGTTCACTTGGGTTTGATGCTAACTAAAGCAGCCTGGTTGTAGCATATCAAACAGACATTGTACATCTGCTTTAATTATTAAAGAAAAGGACACACTGGCCAGAAGCAAAGAATGTCCATGTTAAAAATAAAGATTAAACGCCTCTCTTCCTGGAATGTCAATGTTGCCCTCCTTTGATAACCATACACCCTTCCCAGGTGTCAAGGCCACGCAGGCTTGCTGTATATGTGCTGGATTGTTCTTTTATTTGGAAACTTTGAAAAATGTACCCCTGACTTTTAATGTTCTTTGCTCTGACAAAATATAAGACTGTGCTGAAAACTCTGCTTTTCGTAATCATCTGGGAAGCAGGCTTCCAGGCTATAGTCCTCAGTTTGGCTCAAATAAAACTCTTTTCCATTCTTCTTACTGCTTGTTGATTGATTGTTTTCCTCAACAACCCCTCTCATAAGCCAAAGAAGATCTGTGTTTCTGCCAGGAATGAGTGGTACCCAAAGGAAGAATGTAAGATTGTTATTAACAGAAGGGGGATGAGAGATACTGACTGGGCATGACTTAGCAGGTAGATGGATGCTGGGTGGTAAAAAGGAATAGCTTTCCGATGTACATGGGAAACATACATGTAATTGAATGAGCTGTGTTGGAAGAGGTCATGGAGAGTACATGACCTCCAGCTGACCAGTGAGCTTGAGGTGGCTTGATGGGCTCATGGGCGTGCCTGTGGCTGACGTGCGCTCTCTTCCCTTCTGCAAGCAGGACTTGGAAGTTCTGAACACGGCCATTCCCACTGGAAAGGCTGTTTCAGGTCCCATCAAGATGGTGGTGGTTCAGGAGGATGGTTCGGTGGTGGACGTGTCAGAGGCTATGGAATGCAGGTCTGCGGATGAAGACGTCATCAAGGTACAACGGGTTTTACTTCCAGATGCCCAGGCGTTTGGTCCTTTCCTTCCCGTTCTGTCACACAGCTGCTCTGAGCATCCCAGGCTCCTAAGGGCAGAACCTGAATGGGGATGCTGAGGGGGGACTGATGGGGATGCTGAGGGGGGAGTGATGGGGATGCTGAGGGGGGAGTGATGGGGATGCTGAGGGGGGAGTGATGGGGATGCTGAGGGGGGAGTGATGGGATGCTGAGGGGGGAGTGATGGGGATGCTGAGGGGGGAGTGATGGGGATGCTGAGGGGGGAACAATGGGGATGCTGAGGAGGGAGTGAGCAATGGCAGGGACTCACCTGGGATCAGACGCAGCTGCAAGTGCTGTTTCCTTCCCCCCAGAATGGAGGAAGGGGAACTTCTTCCCCTTCTTTTACTCATAGGACAATATTTCTTAAATTTTAGCAGTCTACCTGCCATCTTCTCAATTTTTGCTGACTTCCTGTGCCAAATAATGTAATTTACTCAACATATTTTTTTTTAAATGCCTCACTTTTTCAACCTTAAATATCTTTAATGGCTCATTAGAGGACAATAAAATCCAATAGCTTGATGTACTAATTTTTTCTTAATATACACGAAATGAACGACTATTAACTTCTTAAAAAGTGTATCCATGTGCCCCCTAACTTCACTGGGGTACCAGCGGGACACAGCTCACAGTTTGGGGAATCTGGTTATGGCACATTTCTTTGTGTTCGCTGTCTTAATGAGCTGGATTAACAACTCCAAATTCAACCAGGAACCAGCCCGTGATTTTTTTTTCCCTATATTCTTCACAGGGGTCTGTTTGAATCACCGAATTTAGAGTTCCTGCCAATTTTTTCTTGGCTCACTGGTTGGCAATTTCCTTTTGTAGCTGAGAACCTCAAGAGAAAGGACTTACATCTTTAGAGCAATCCTTTCTCCTTTAAGCTGCTAAGAGAGTTCCCAGGTCTTGTGCATTCATTTTAGAAAAACACAATAGCGCTGAGGTCTGCCTTCTTTCTATTCTGTTGGCTCCTGTTTAGAGGTTAAATGAAACTTTGTTCCCCTCTGATGAACTTTGTGGTGGACGAAAGATCCTGCGGGGGTTTCCCTGAGGTGGACAAGATCTGGGAGGCATTGATTCCTTCTCATGGTGAACTGCAGGAGGCTGTGTCTTAAGTAGGAGATGATTTTGATAAGGAAGAATTGATGTGAGGTCTAATTAAAATTAGAAAAAAATAATCCTTGGGAAGCCCCAATTTGGCATAGCTTATTTCCTGGGTTTCGAAGGCTAATTTTCCCCTCGAGACGGAAAGTGGACTGGCTTCCAAGTACACACAGCCTTGCCCTGGGGCTCCTGGCAGGCCCTAGACTCTGGAACGGTTTGATTAAACAGATCTAAAGCCTTCGATATTCAGTCTGGAAAGAGCCAAGCCAAGTCACAGTTGATTGTCTGCTCAGGAACGAAATACATGTTGGTGATTCATTTCTCATGGTTACCTTAGACAATGCATGTTATTCAACTTTCCACATCGTTACTACGATCACATTATTTAGAGAGAGACAGTATCTGTGTGATTATGCCGCCACGGGCTTAAATAAATGGCTCAGCTCTGTAGTCCATTCAGCCTTGCTTCGTTCCCAAGTGCCTGGTGGGGAGCACCCCATGGCAGGACCCCCGATCTCCTGTCCTGGAGAGTTCTACCCTACAGAGGCGCGGCCAAGTTCATGGATCCCATTGTTGCCTTACCCTTGGTTTTCTCCTCTTCCCAGAAATATACTAAAAATATCCTCCTGATATTTACCCTGCCTGATAGAGAAATTGCTCTGGGAGGCAGTAGGTTTGGGTTCAACTGTCACTTTCGTGGCCACATAAAGATGAGACTGTCTTCTAGCAAATTGTGGCCTGATCTTAGCAAACCAGAGCGTGCACATCACCAAGCCCAGAGCTGCTATGAGACATTTCTAGGGGAGCCCAGGCTCTGTTGCAGATTCCGGGGCCTGGCTCAGTGGAGGGGGATTCATTAAATGGCTGTGATGCCCTTGTCACAGCTCTCGTGTCAATATTTGTCGTGCATTTTGTCACAACACTGAGGTGTACAGTGTCATCCTCAGAGCTGTCCTCTGGCCTCAGCATCACCCAGGGGCACCCCAAAGATGTGGATGCTCCTTAACACCCTGGGGAGAGACACCCTTGGTCTGTGGAGGGTCATTCTGTCACTTCTTCATGGTCCAGGAGACTGTGTGCCTCCCCAGGGAGAGTCATGCAGATTTCACCAAAGATCATCATGTGATGGAAATTCTGAGTGTTGGGACGGTGACTTAGGTAAGGGAGAAAAAATGAATTTAGAAAGGTGTAAATTGTGGTGATGTCCAAATTGGCTTCTTTGACTTGGGACTTTGGGGCAACTGAATCTGAGAACATAAAGGATTTTGAAGGGCTGGAACTTTTGCAAGATTGGAAGGGATCAGTGTCACATTATAAGTTGACAACTAGTCTATGTTAAAAAAAAAAGTGAAAGATGTGTATTAACGATGTGTGTATACGTGTGTGTGCAAGAAACCTTGGCACTTTTGTTCACAGTGAGATCTAATGAACCAACTGTATTTTTAATGGAAGTATAGTTGGTTTACAATATGATATTAGTTTCAGGTGTGCAACATAGGGATTCAGTATTTTTACAGATTATACTCTATTAAAAGTTATTAGGTCATGGCTCTAATTCCCTGAGGAACCACCTGTCACCTGTTTGAAGAGGCTGCCACAGATTTATATGTTTATTTTTGGCATTAATGGGACCCCCAGAACAGAGGTCACAGGTAGGCAGACTGCAGGCTGCAGCTGGTTCAAAGAAATGTGTGTGTTGTTTAATTTGCCGCCATCCTGTAAAAACTGGCAAATCATATGTGTTGTTATTATTGTTTAGTCTCTAAATCCTGTCTGACTCTTTCTCAACCCACGGACTGTAGCCAGCCAGGCTCCTCTGTCCATGGGATTGTCCAGGCAAAAATGCTGGAGTGGACTGCATTTCCTTCTCCAAATCACATAGACATCTGAATTTCCAGCTTCTTATGAAACTCACAAGGTCAGGTGGCCCTGGGCCCACACTGCTCCCTGCAACCCTTGACCTGAAAGTGACCAGAGGCCGCCCCTGTGTGTAAGCCCCTGTACCCAGACCACCATAGTCTCCCACCTCCCTCTCGTCTCCCCCACGGAGGCAGAGGGACATCTGTGATTTCTCACCACACTGGTGCTGTTGGTTTTCTGATAGTAGGTTTCAGACGAAAGGGACCTATTTCTTTGTCCCCTGGTCTCTATAAGTCACGGATGATAGATGTCACTTGTCACTCTGATAGAGAATTCCATGTCTTTCTGGGCATAAGAGGAAGGCTGGAAATTGGATTGTGTTCTGTCAAAGAGTGTCTGAGGGGCTGAGAGTCCTTGAGATCAAACTGCAGGAGAAATGATTGAAGAAAGCGTGAGTGTTGAGCCCGCTGAGGAGAAGAAAAATCCCCTGGAGAAGTGAAGAGGGGGACATGGCAGCTCTTTTGAAGTCTTTCGAGGACCATCCTCTGGAATATGGAGTAGATTTGTGCTTTTAAGCTTCCAACAGTGAATGTCAAAAAGGAACCCTTTTGGCTCAAAAGAAAAAAGAATGCAGGGGTAGTGAATTCCTTGGTCAAATTTTCAGACAAATGACATTGGCTCAATCCTGGCTCCATATTATTTTCTATTTGACCTGGGGTAAATGACTGCCTGAGCTCAGTTTTCTTATCTGTAAAATGGGGGTGATAATAGGATTGTGAAAGATCTGCAAAGATTCATTCTCACACGAGCATGTAAGGCAAAACTACCTGGAGTCAAAGTAACCCTGCAAAATCCTTTAAAGAACACCTGAGCTTGTAAAAGCTCAAGAGAGAGTTGTTTCTTTGTTTTTTGCTTGCTTTTGTTTTCAATTTATTCTATTTAAACCACGGGCAAATTTCCTGTGGCAATATGTGGTGAGATCTTCTTTTATAGGTGGTGTTAAGTGGAGTCATAGATAAGATTTAGGAGAAATTGAAGATAAATAGAACTTTCCTCTCTTTATTTCAGTCTTCTCTCCTTTATATCTTCTGATGAATGTGTTGTTAGATGGAAATCTACACAATGATAATTGAATTATCATTAAATGGTTAAAACGGTGTGTGATGCAATCCCTATGGGGGACTGTAAAATATAATACAGTTCAAAATTTTTCAAAAAAATTTATTGAAATACGTAAAAGAGAAGTAGAAAGTATTAGTCCCTCAGGCTTATCCGACTCTTTGTGACCCCCATGAACTGTAGGCACCTCTTTCCGTGGAATTCTCCAGGCAAGAATACTGGAGTGGGTTGCCATTTCCTACTCCAGGGGATCTTCTCGACCCAGGGATTGAACCTGGGTCTCCTGCAGTGCAGGCAGAGTCTTTACCGTCTGAGCCACCAATAGTAGTTACAAAATCATGTTATTTTTTACTGTACAGCAAAGTGACTCAGACATATATCCTTTTCCATATTCTTTTCAGTATGTTCATCACAGCATATTGACTATATATTACTTGATGCTGAATATAGTTCCCTGTGTTATACAGAAGGACCTTGCTGTTTATCCATCCTACATATAATAGTTGTGTCTGCTAACCCCAAACCCCCAGTCTTTCCCTTCCCCACCTCCTTCCCCCTCGGCTCTTCTCTAGGTTGGTGAGTCTGTTTCTATCTTGAAGATATGTTCATTTGTGTCATATTTTGGATTCCATACGCAAGTGATATCATATGGTGGAAATGCTATTTTAGAGCTTGATTATATTTTAAATACCTGATTATGCTTTAAAATAATTTTAGAGCTTGATTACATATAATCTTAAAAAGTATTCTATTTATTTACTTATTTATATTGAAATATAGCCAATTTGCAATGTTATGTTAGTTTCAGATGTACAGTAAAGTGATTCAGTTATACACATATATATTTTTTCTTTTTCAGATTTTTTCCCCTGTAGGTTACTACAAAATATTGAATATAGTTCCCTGTGCCCATATAGTAGGAGCTTGTTGGTTTTCTATTATATATTATATTGTAATTTTTGAGTGCCTTTCTCATTAGCTTCTGCTGGTGGGCTCGTTTTTCTGTGATTAATAGCTGTATTGTTTGTCAATGAACTGTAGTTCCCAAGCCCCCAGAAGCCAGTCATGCATCAGTTGATAGGGGATGAACTCTGTCCTCTTGGGCAGAAATAAAAATGCAGCCATGTGTGTTGGTGGATGGGTGTACCATCTCAAGGATGATGCTCTCCATCTCATTTTTGAAATAATTTATTGTCTCTCCTTCCAATAAGTATCAGCTGTGCCTGCTTAGTCGCTCACTGGTGTCTGACTCTGCGGCCCCGCGCACTGTAGCCCTCCAGGCTCCTCTGTCCATGCGATTTTCCAGGTAAGAATACTGCAGTGGGTAGCTGTTTCCTCCTCCAGAGGACCTTCCTGACCCAGGGACCCAGGGATCCAAGTAACCTGCACTCCTGTGTCTCCTGCATTGGGAGGCAGATTCTTTACAACTATGCCACCTGGGAAGCCAGACTAGCAACTAAGAGATGCAAAAAGACTGAGGGCATTCCCATGCTAAAGCCTTCCTATCCCCAGGGAAGCATCATATGTTCAGGCTTGGCCTGTCACTGCTGAAGGCAGAATCTTCTGATGGATGTGCTGTCAGAGGGAAATCAAAAGTTCCCCACTGCTTACACAAACTGTTTGGTTACTAAACAGAGTCCCACATCACCTCTGGAGAAAATATCGGCTTTGACAAATGAGCCGAATTTCCTGGGTTGCTTTTTAGCAGCTGCCAAAAGGCTGTCCCCCAAAGGGGCTCAGCCTTCCTCAAGTCTGAATCTTGAGGGTTATGATAGGAAATAGGTTTCTTGGACTCAGTACTCTAGAGGGACATGACAGAACTACATTCTTTGAGCGAAAGATCTCATTATCCATTTGGATGGGATTGGACAGTGGTGATAACTCATGAGGTCTGGCAGGTATAGCTGGAATTCCTTCCCTAGTTATGTCTGGGCATTTTGTTTGTTGGTCAGGAACAAAAACCCAAATCTCACTTGCTTGAGCCAACAAAGCAAATATTGGATTGGCCAAAAAGTTCGTTTCGGTATTCCCATAACATCTTACAGAAAAACTCAAATGAACTTTCTGGCCAACCCAGTATGTTGGCTCATGTAACTAGAAGTGAATGTAATGAGTTCAAGCAAGATTGGATCAGAAGCTCGTTAGGATTTGGTTTCTCTCTACCTTTGGTTTCTCTCTACCTTAATTCCTCTGTCTTCTAGGTTGTATTTATTCTCAGGTGGACTTTTTCTATAAATTAATTTTTTTATTGAAGTGTGGTTGATTTACAATATTGTGGTAATTTTGGCTGTGCAGCAAAGTGATTCAGTTATACATATATATGTATATATCCTTACATATATGTGTTTCTGTGTGTTTGTGTGTGTGCTCATTCATGTCCAACTCTTTGCAACCCCGTGAACTTTAGCCTGCCAGGCTCCTCTGTTCATAGAATTTTCCAGGCAAGCATACTGGAGTGGGTTGCCATTTCCCTTTCCAGGGAGATATATATATAATATATATATATATATATATATATATTATATATACACACATTCTTATATATACATATGTATGTATATATATGGGCTTCCCTGGTGACTTAGACAGTAAAGCGTCTGCCTGCAGTGCGAGAGACCCAGGTTCAGCCTCTGGGTTGGGAAGATCCCCTGGAGAAGGAAATGGGGTCCATGGGGTCTCAAAGAGTCGGACACAACTGAGCAACTCCACTTTCGCATGTATATATGTAAATATTTTTCATATTCTATAGTCTATCACAAAATATTAAAAGAGTTCCCTGTGCTCTATAGTGGGATCTTGTTGTTTATCCATCTCATATATACTAGTTTGCTTCTACGAATCCCAAATTCCCAATCTATCCCTCCTCCAACCCCCTGCCCCCGTGGCAACCACAAATCTGTTCTCCATGTCTGTGAGTCGGCTTCTGTTTGTAGATAAGTTCATTTGTGTCATATTAGAGGCTCCACCTATAAGTGACACCATGGACTATTTGTCTTTATCTGTCTGACTTGCTTTGCTCAGTGTGATCACCTCTAGCTGCATCCACGTTTCTGGGACTCTTTCTATATGTGGCCTCTGACACCCAGAGGTTCATGTTGTTTTATATTCAAGGCCAGAAAAATGAAGCTTCTCTCCTCTAAGGCTTCCTAAGAGATCCCAGGTATGAACGATATTGGGTCTGGTATCTGTTCTTGATCCTGCAGTTCTGTGGCCACAGAAGAGAATATACACCTTGGTCTTGCCTGGGTCAGATATCCACCTGTCAGATATCCAGGCTGGAAGTGACATCACTTTAGCTTGAAACACAGAGTCTAGGCATGAGAGAGTGAGGGAGGGTTGATTCATCAGGGAAATTTTCATCTCTCTGTATCCCAAGAACACTGGACCCTACCCAGGTCCCCAGACAGCTGGAGGCTTTGTGCATCTTTTTCCTCGGCTCGTAATACTCCTTCCTGCACCCAGCACCCCTCGCCCACTCTCTGCACCTGGAGAAACCTGGGTTGTCTTCTGGACTTGGCTCAGGGGCCCCTGCCCTGCGCTGCCGCCCGCTTCCTGCTGCTCTGCATCTCCGGTCCACTCCCACCCTGGGGGCCTCATCTTTGTGCTCCCACCCCCCGTGTAGACGGACGTATTAGGGATGCCTGGACCACGTGTCCCTGTGCAGTGGAAGGCAGGTCCATGTCTTAGTTCTCTTCCTGCCCCAAAAGGTCTGCTAGAAGGAGCAGTGACAACCATCACAGCCCACAGTGACACCATGCCAGACTCTGTTCCCCTGGGTTAAACACGTTGCAGCCTCCAACACACCCAGCAGCCCCACAGAGTAAGTTATTATCCCTATTTTACTGCCCAGAAAACTGAGGTTGGAGAGGTTTAAGTGTCTGGAATCAGTGAGTTGTGCATACACATTAGTCTACTGCACGTCCAAATTCATGGTACTGAAAAGTGGACTGACAGTCCCTTCCTATTTCTTCTCTGATTTAAAGACAGATGTTTCTGAAAATCCAGATTTTTATGCTTGATGTGACTCTTCAGTGTTCGCACATCATCCAGTTGAAAGAGAGAGGCAAATGCATTCTGCCTGGGGTCTGGCGTTCTCACCTTCTCCATGTGTCCTGCGCTGTAGGAGCAGGTTCGCTAATGAAAGATGGGGCCTGGTCACGGGTGAGAGTCGGGTTGAGGACCTTGTGGGGACCCCATGATGGTGATGAAGTGGGTTCAGAGCAGTCTCTCTGCACTGACTTACCTTGAAAGGGTCCTTGTCTGCCATGGGCTCCAACAAGCTTCCAGAGAAACTCTCAGATGGATCCTAATTTTATCAGGAGATGGAGAGAAATCCTAGAGTGGTTTAAGCCCATTTCTCTCTCTTTCAGTGGTGCTTGGCAAACGTTCCTCCAGAAAACACTGTTCTTCTATTTCTGGGCATGAATTTCCTTCGCTTCGCCCATCACCAGGAGCCAGGCAGCTAAGAATAAGTCGTCAGGCAGTTTCGATGTTATTGCCTAATTTTGTCCTTCTTTATGCTGGTAATTTGGACTTTTATTGTTCCTCCTGATGGGAGATGTGTCATATATTTCCTGTTGGCCAGAGGATAGCTATTGCTGCATCCCCAACCTTTTGTTCCATCAGCATCACTCTGATTTCAATATTAATTAGATCTTTTGTTCCTTTCTGTCTTTAGCATCTCTAATGAAGAACTAGCATTCTGGAATTGTTTTGGCGTCACGTGGAGAAACCCTGAAATAAGCCAGGGTAGATCTGTGAGCCTACTGGTTTCCCTCCCTCAGTAAACACGCCTGCAAGCTTCCTTCTCCTCTGCGGGCCACCTCTCACCTCTCCTCTCCATCAGGCCCTGCTCCGGACAAGGTCCTGGGGGTTCACTGGGGTCTCGGGTCTGTGACTGTATCTCCAACATCAGGGTCAAGTACAGCCACTCTGCCTGTGTCCCTTGAAGACACATTTATCTTTTTTTTTTAATTGAAGTATAATTGATTTACAATGTTGTGTTAGTTTCAGGGCTGCAGCAAAGTAGTTCAGTTATTACATATATACTCTTTTGCAAATTCTTTTCTGTTATAGGTTATTATAAGATATTGCATATGGTTCCCTGTGCTACAGAGTAGGTCCTTGCTATTTATTTTATGTATAGTAGTGCACATCTGTTAATCCCAAACTCCTAGTTCATTCACTCCCCATTCCCCATTGGTAACCATATGTTTGTTTTCTATGTCTGTGAGTCTATTTTTGTTTTGTAAATAAGCTCACTTGTATAATTTTTTTTAGATTCCACATGGTAATCTCGAGGTCCATCCACATTGCTGCAAATGGCATTGTTTTGTTCCTTTTTATGGCTGAGTAATATTCCGTTGTGTACGCGTACCTCATCTTCTTTATCCATCCCTCTGCTGATGGGCACTTAGGTTGCTTCTGTGTCTTGGCTGTTGTCAGGAGTGCTGCTATGAACACTGGGCTGCAGAGGCACGTTTATCCTCGATGTTTTGGAGCTTGGTTCACAGTTTAACCTCCTGACATGCAGCTTTGATGGTCAACAGAATGTATCCATTCTCCTGATTAGGGAGAAGAAGAAAGCAACATGAGGACTGAAGCACCTGAGTCTGGGCACAGTGAGAAGGCAGGGGTTGGGGGTGCTCCCTGGGTGATGTTCCTCTCATAAGTTTGGAGAACTGGCAACTCCATTTTTCTCTTCTTTTTTTAAAATTTATTTGGCTGCACTGGGCCTTAACTGTGGCAGGTAGAATCTTTGCTGCAGTATATGGGATCCTCAACTGTGACATGTGAGATCTAGTTCCCTGACCAGGGACAGAACCCAGGCCCCCTGCACTGGGAGGACAGTGTCCTAGCCACTGGACCACCAGGGAAGTCCCTGACACCCTCATTTTTCAGTGGAGGAAACGGGTTCAGAGGTGAGGCCAGAGGTTTAATGTTGCACAGTTAGAGAGGGGTGACTTGGACCTAGTCTTAGGACATCCAGAGCCCTTGCAGGGTCCTCTGTGACCTTACTCAGTTGGAGCAGAGCTCCGTGAAGGAAGATGGACTTGCCTTTGACCACAGTCTGAGATCAAGCAGTGTTGGGCACTCTCCCCTTTCTAAGGTGGCCCCTGGTGACCTTGAACTCCAGCTGATGGACACCTCTCTCTCTGCAGGACTTTGGGCTGGGACTCCAGCTGAAAATGGAGGTCGAATGACATCTGTCCTACCCTGAATGTCACCCCATGCTGACCCCTGGGGGAGGAATAAGGAGTGACTTGCCAAGGTCATGTGTAGGCAGTGGCTGAAGGAACCGTCCAACAGAGGACTTCGTGAATCCACCCCCCCGCCTCCCCATCCCCTTGAGGTTGGCAATGGCTGGGTTCTCCTTCCTCAGACCCATGCATTCGTGCAAACAGCAGAGCCTTCTAACAGATGTAGGAGAACCAGGAGCCACGAAGTCACAGCCGGAGGAACCACAGGGATAAAAATACACTGACTGCCTCGTGTGCAGCTGAGCATGCATTCAGAGATGGAGCGCCCCCTTGCGGTCACAGAGGAGTTCAGGGCAGAACTGGAATCTGAACCCAGGTGGCTGTCCTCCCACTCTGGAGCCCTCGGGCCACATGGCCTTTTGAGGTATCCTTGAGGAAGCTGACTTCTCTTTCCTGCTAAAAGCCAGCAGGAGTCTTTCAAGCCAGCAATCCTGAGTCTTCATCTGATCCCTCCGCCCACAGAGACGTTTTAGCTAGATCGATTTAAATGGGGTGAAATTCAATGGCAAGTAAATTGCACAAAACCAGAAAGACTTCAGGCCCTTGAAACTTTCAAGAATGGAAAAGGCCAAAAAGGTTTGGAACTGCGTGTTCTAACCAAAGAAATAGTTCTTTTGGGACAAGTATCCAGAGTGGCCAAACAGCAGCCCAATGGACAAACACAGTAATACAGTAAGAGTAATCGAGTAGTCATAATACTATAGTAACAACGATAGGTAACAAGAGTAATGTTAGTAGTAGTAAGATGATAGTTGAAGATTGACCACGTGCCACATGCTCTGTACTGTGGGCCCCCTGCAGGTGTCTCATTTAATTCTGTACCATTTGCGCCTGGTCATTATCCCCATTTTAGTGGTTGAAGGAACAGAGGTTCAGAGAGGTGGACTCCTTGTCCAGAGTCACACAGTGAAGGGAAGAGCTGAGATTCTAATCCAGGGACACCGACCTCTGAGACATCCTGAGAGAGGATGTTGCAAAGGTCACTTGGCTCATTGCAATGCTCCCTCCAGCCTCCCCAAAGCTAAAGTCGCCCTCAGGATTTGGACGAGGTGGAATCTCTTCTACCGGTGCACAGGGAAGCCCCCCCTGGCCCCGTCCACCAGTCCCAGGGCCGTGGAACCTCGCTCCACAGGGAAGGTGACCTGGCTACGCATCTCCAAGTAGGGCTCCCGCTGTATCTGTAGCAGCGCCCCCTGTTGGCCACTCGGAGAGTCTGCAGCGTCCGCGCTGGGCTGGCTGTGCCCGGGCGCGCCCTCTAGTGTCCGCGGGAGGGAATGCAGGGCTTACAGGTGGTCGCGCCTGGGGCTGCAGCTTGGAATGCGAATTCCCTTCCATACCTCAGACCGCTGCCTTTTCCCACCATGTATGCGCCCTCTCCCCTCCCCTCTTTCTTTTCTGTTCTGACCGTTCCCTCCACTTCCAATAATCTAATTAAATCAGTGGAAGTTTTCCCAGGAAAATGCACAAAAGCCTGTAGAATACAGCTTGCAATTTCACAATTTCATAGATACCTCTTTATCTCATTCATAAAGTTCTTCACTCTGTTAATATCTTAGCAGAGCTCCTTGGATGTAACGAAGAAACCAGGCTGTTTTAAAATACTGCTTTTCCCCCGTCCCAATCCAGTTTCAATAAATAAGTGGAGAAAACACAAAATCACATTAAAAATTTGGTATAGTTTAACTGCTCACAATGAACGAGTGAATGCTCTTAAATGCAAATGCTACACTGAAAAGACATGTTGGAAATACAGCTGACCCTTGAACAGCACAGGTTTAACTGCGCGAGTCCACTTATCCATGGAAACTTTTCCATAGTGAACACTACACTGTCTTCCCTTGGTGAAATCTAGGGGTGTGGATAAAGAGGAACCGTTCATACCAGGGCTGACTATAAATTATATGCAGATTTTCAACTGCCTGGAGGAACAATGCCTCTAATCCCCCAATTATTCAAGAGTCAGCTGTCCTAATTTCAAGGGGAAATTGGGTCTTGTCACAGGTTGGGGTTTTAAGTTGCATGATGAAGAGGTTTTGGAGAAATCCACTCTGTGTAATTCTGTCCCTGGGTTTGCAGACTCCCTTGGAGACAGCTTCAGAAGTGTAATTCTGAGGTCTTTCACCTCTTTCATGAGGTGAGAACCCAAACTTCTTGATGTCTCCAGCTGATGATGTAGTCGCTGGACAGATGGAAGAGTCAGGGTTTTGCCTATTGTTGCCAGTGGGGACCCAGCAGGGGCGTATGGGACGTTCCTTAGAAAATATGAGTGACCTCAGCTGACCTTGGGGAGCCTCTGCTGTGAGTCAGGTGAGCTCTTGAGCATGGCCACTGTTTGATGCCCTGTATACAACCTTCACAACAGGGTGTATTGTTATTGATGAGGAAACCAAAGGGTAAGAGCTACAGAAAAGTGCCCCACTTCTCATTGTAGGGACCATGGGTGGTGAGGATTCGGACTGCCTCTTTGTTCCCCAAGAGTTACCCCGTGAGTTTTCAGGAGGAGGGGAGAGGGAAACACAGCACCTCACTGAGCTTCAGTCTGAGCTCCGGGAGGTGGGAAGGGGGACAGCGCCCCATCTTAGACGTGGACAGGTATAAGCTGAAAGAAACCATTGGCTATTGTACTGTTGTTCATGTCCAACTCTCTGTGACTCCATGGACTAGTAGCCCACCAGGCTCCTCAGTCCAGTGGATTTCCCAGGCAGGAGTGGGTTGCCATTTCCCTCTCCAGGGGATCGTCCCAACCCAGAGATCAAATCTGCATCTCCTGCATCGGCAGGTGGATTTTTCACCACTGAGCCACCAGGGAAGCCCTGCTGTCTATTACATTGGCTTGAAAAATGTGCCCTCCCCTCACTTTCCCCCAGAACAATTGCCCCAGAATGCAGGGTCCTGGGGATAAACTAAAACTGAAGTGTGGGGTTGGCGGACTCCACGGCAGGCAGAGATCAGCAGCAGCAGCCGCCGCAGGTTCCCTCACTGGCTGTGTGGTTGACGAGACCAGCAGTCCCGATGTAGTACTGATGACCAGGAGTTTTTAAAGTGTTGTTATTATTCTAAAATAATCGCTATTGGATTCATCTGTTGTTGAACACGGCACTGTGTGCATAGGCTTGCTTGATAGGTTTCTATTAATTTACCCATAAATTATACATTAAAGTGGATATAGAGACAGTGAGCCAGACAGTGTAAGTTTTAGGAACTTAGTCCACACTCCTATTGGCTGATGTCTTTCCGTTTAGCTGCATATTCCTCTCAGTTCAGGGCTGATAAAAATCACAGAGAACTGATGATTCATTAGGAGTCCAGGAAAGGCCAGGACCCAGGAAGGGACCAGCCTGCACTGTATTCTGTATAGATTCCCCCCTAGATGCTGGGTCCTGAGCCCCACCAGGAGGGACCTCCCTGTTCTGAGCTCTGCACCCCTTCCCTGCTGAGCTCTGAGCTGCTAGCATCAGACTCAGTATCTCAGTTCATCCTCGTGATGCTGCTGGGAGGGATCAGTTGGCTCCATAGAATCAGCCACAGATACTTCCTTCCTATTGGTCAGAGTCAAGCACTGGGCTCCCCTACTGGGCAGTGCCAACCTCTGTTGTGTCCTTCAGCCTGCAGACCCAGCCATGACTCAGGACACAGCCCCGACTCCAGTGTCCCAGTTTTCTTCATTCAGGGAGACTTAGCTGCACTTTCCAAGTCCCTACCCCGCTCACTCCTGCTCCACCACCTGCCCTGACCCCTCCCGCCTCCAAAGTCAGAGTTATCAGCTGCACAACCCCGGAGATTCTGTAGTTTGTTTCTGGAAGACTCAGCACAGAGCAGAGCTGGGGGCCATGTATAAAAACAAATGTGCTGTTAGACGGCACATGAAGGAAAACTAAGTTTATGGCATCGTCCTTAACTCTTTGGCTTCCCTGGTGGGTCACAGGTAAAGAATCTGCCTGCCAATGCAGGAGACATGGATTTGATCCCTGGGTAGGGAAGATCCTTGGGAGAAGGAAATGACAACCCACTCCAGTATTCTTGCCTGGGAAATCCCTTGGACAGAGGAGGACTTGGACTGGCGGGCTACAGCCCAGGCTGCTGCAAAGAGTCAGGAATGCCTGAGTGAGTGAGCACACACACATGCACACACTCATCAACTCTATGAAGCTTCTTTCTTGAGCTTTTGGTACCTTTGGACTGTTGATGGGCATACATTGGCACATTCTAATCACCCCAGCTCTACATGGAGCTTCTTCAGAGTGTACCAGAGTACCAGCCACAGGACATGAAAACTGCAGCTCCGTGGCTCTGACCCAGTGATGGACGGGGTCCTTGGCTCAGCGGACTTCTCACGTTTCACCTTAGCGCTCCCTTTCTATGGGGCAGAACCCCAGCTGCTGCATCTTTATTTTTCTAGTCGAGGGATGACAGCCCAGGAGAGGATAAGGAGACAGATATCCCGCCTGAGAGTGCCATCAGGGGAAGGGTTCTGTCTGCAGGAATGAAACGATTAGTTATGTTTCCCTAGTTATTAATGAAAGCATTAACCAGTACTAAACAGAGAAACTGGGGTTGTCTGGGAAACAGTCTTTTTTTTTTTTCTTTTGGCCACGCTGTGTGGCCTGTGGGGGGGGTCTTAGTTCCCTGATCAGGGATGGAACCAACACCTCTTGCAGTGGTAGCATGGAGTCTTAACCACTGGGCCACAGAGAAGTCCCAATTTTGAACTTTTTCAAATGAAAGGCAAGTTATTTGGGGGTAATGAATGAATCACAATCATTGAAAGGACTCACGCTGAAGCTCCAAAACTTTGGCCACCTGATGCAAAGAGCTGACTCACTGGAAAAGACTCTGGTGCTGGGAAATATTGAAGGCAAGAGGAGAAGGAGGCGGCAGAGCATGAAATGGCTAAATGGTATCACCGCCTCGACGGACATGACTTTGAGCAAACTCTGGGAGATAGTGAAGGACAAGGAAACCTGATGTGCTGCATTCCATGGGTTTGCAGAGTTGGACATGATTTAGTGAATGGACAACAACTCTCAAAAAATTACGAGAAATATTTTTAGAGTCCTAACCTTTTCTTCTGCCCAGGAAAAGTTTTCATGTTGCCTTGTCTGAAGGTCTCATTCATTGTGTGATGTCACCTGCCTGGTTCTGAGAGCCACCTAGGTTCCTGGGCTGGCCTTGGACATGAGGGGACAACAAGGGTCACTTCTCTCAGAGTCAGGGACTGAAAGCAACAGGGCTGTTCAAGTGCATTGCATGCATGCATGCTAAGTTGCTTCAGCAGTGTCCAACTCTTTGCGACCCTACGGACTGTAGCCCGCCAGGCTCTTCTATCCATGGGATTCTCCAGGCAAGAATACTGGAGTGGGTTGCCATGTCCTCCTCCAGGGGAATCTTCCTGACCCAGGGGTTGAATCTGCATCTCTTATGTCTCCTGCATTGGCAGGAGGGTTCTTTACCACAAACGCCACCCGGGAAGCCCATTCAAGTGCTTTAGGGTCACAGAATCAGACCTGGGGCAGACCTAGATTTCATGACCTTAGCCTTGAGGTCTTTCCAATTTAACTTAATTAATTTCTATTTACTCAACGAAGTGCAATTCATAACTGAAACAAACTGTGAATGACTGTCTGCTCTGTGCTCTTCCCTGTATCCCCAACACAGAGATGAACAAGGCTCCATCTCTGCCTCCAAACTGCTCCCAGTCCAGGGGAAGCAGCAGCCACACAGGTGTGTAACCTCTGTGCAAATTCCATCGCATTTGCAAATCACCACAGGCTTTACTACTCTCTGGGATAAATGCATAACCTCTTCGTGAGCAGGGTGACTCAGTATCCTGGCTTTCCCATGGTGGCAGGGCTCCCAGGTCACAGGGATTTCACTGCAGAAACAAACAAACAAAAAACCAAGTAAATTGCCAGAAAAACAAAAATAAGTTTTTCTATATTCCTGAGGTTATATTATATTTTTAGTAATCTTTCAACAGGGGCTGATTTGTAAGATAGATGGTCTGATCACTTAGCCTCACTGAATTACCCTTGCTATAAACATTGTCTTTGGTCTCAGCAGACTGTCCACTGTGGGCCCAGTGCCACTGACTTTTCCTTGATCACTTGTCTTTCTTCATGATTAATTTCTCTTTCAACCAAGGAATCTATTATAGAAACAAATAACAAGAGAGACCTATTATGTTGCTCTCTCTGTCCATTTCATTGTGAATTTTCTTCCTCTCTCTTTCCCCAACACCCCTCCTCAGAGAACCTGCATTGTGGGTGCTTCTGAGCAAAATCCTAATTATTGTTCACAGGCTCGCAAGCCTCCTTTTCCTCCTACGTTGCATCCCAAGGTTAATTCTCTGAAGATTGTGTATTATTCCAGCACAAAAAGGAGACAGTTAGGTGAACACTGGATGTGGCATGAGCAACATTTAATTATTACTGGGATAAATGCCAGAAAGTTTGAAAACCATCACAGAAATGGTGCAAAAGTGGATACATATTAAAGAGAAGAAAGAGAAAGCCCCCACTCTCTTTTTTAAGTTTTTAAAATTTATTTGTTTATTTTTGGCTGTTCTGGGTCTTCTTTGATGTGTAGGCTTTTCTCTAGTTTTGCAGAGAGTGGGGCCTGCTCTCTAGTTGTGATGGACAGATTCTCATTGTGGTGACTTCTCTTGTAGAATATGGGCGCTAGGGCCCTTGGGGCTCAGTAGTTCCAGCGTGTGGTCTCATCAGGTGGGATTCCTGGGGTCTAGAGCACAAGCTCAGTAGTTGTGGCACACGAGCTTAATTGCTCCGCAGCATGTAGGATCCTCCCAAATCAGGAACCAAACCTGTGTATCCTGCTTTGGCAGTTGGACTCTTTACCACTGAGCCACCAGGGAAGCCCAGCCCCCATTCTTGAATCTTATCTTGAGAACATGACTTTTCACCTCACTGTTGTATTTAGGTTGGTAAAAGCATGGGTGTAATCTTTCTACAAACACAATGATAGGGTATTACGATAATTTAAATAATTGTCATAATAGGTGAGAACTATGAAGCATCTTCCTTTGTGCTGGGAATTTTAAAAAATATTTTAAGATGTAGTATTCACACCTAATAAAAGTCATGGCTCATATGCATCATCTGTGGTCCAGCCAAGAGGACTCAGGTGAGAACTGACCCTGGCAGAAGAATACTGGGTCCTCAGATGACCTCAGGGGGCAATCACTGACCGTATTAGACTCTGATATGAATGAGAAATAAACCTCTATGGTGTTAAACCATTATCTTGAAGTGTTGTTTGTTATAGCCATTCATCTAGGTTGATTGAAATCATTATTATAGACAACTTCCAGAGGAGAAAATTGAAAATTGAATAGGGTGAAATTTATTGAACCAAGAATATTTTTGTAGTAGGTGGAAGTGTTAGAATTTCACTTTTAGGCTCACTTCATTCCAGAGTTCACGCTCTACCCAAATTTGAATCTGGTTTATATCCCAATGAGTGGCCTGTTTTAATTCATCTTGCATTTTGGGGTTATACAAGGATTGCAGACTTGGCCAGCTGAATCTACTAGATGCTAAAGTAAATCTGAAGTTCAGATAAACAATTTTGTTTTAGTATAAGTATGTCGCATGCCATGTTTGTGATACACTTATACTGAAAATGTCTTTGCCATTTATCTGAAATTGGAATTTCACTCTGATATCCTATACTGTGGGTTTCCCTGGTGGCTCAGATGGTAAAAAAAAATAGACCTGGGTTCGATCCTTGGGTTGGGAAGATCGCCTGGAGGAGGGCGTGGCAATCCATGTCAGTATTGTTGCCTAGAGAATCCCATGGACAGAGGAGCCTGGCGGGCTACAGTCCATGGGGTCACAAAGATTTGGACATGACTGAGCGACTAAGCATGACACATTCTATATTGTATCTGATGATCCTGGTAACGTGTCCCATTAATTCTGGCCTGTATATCCCAGAAACTTGCTGAATCCAATATCTGCCTCCATTTCTTCCCTGTGGATGAGAATAAGTTATCGGTGATGGTAGCAAATGTTAACAATAGCTCTGGAATTTTATTTTATTTTTAAACTTCTGTCCATGCTGGATCCAACTTGCACACCCTTCACTGGCAATCTGAAGTCTTAACCAGTGGACACCCAAGGAAGTCCTTGTGTTTATTATTTTAGATAATGACCATTCTTAACTCTGTCAGTGAGCTCTCCATTACAAGTAGCCTAGTAAAGGCACTTTATTTGGTATCTCCTTTTGAAAGTGAAAGTCACTCAGTTGTGTCCAACACTTTGCGACTATACAGTCCACGGGATTCTCCAGACGAGAATACTGGAGTGGGTAGCCTATCCCTTCTCCAGCAGATCTTCCTGACTCAGGAATTGAACAGGGTCTCCTGCACTGCAGGCAGATTCTTTACCAGCTGAGCTACCAGGGAAGCCCGGTATCTCTTAGAGAAGACATCTGATGTTGATGCTTGCTGTTTGGTACTTAATTCTTGATGTCCCTGATAGAACTTGGGGACACTGTGGAATTTTCATGCAGTATGGTCCAGCCTAGGATTGCAGCTTCTCTGGAAATTAACAGACAACAGTTACAGAGAACAAATCTAGGGCACCTATTTGATGGAAGTATTGTATGAGCATCAGTTTGACATTGGGCTTGTCTGTATAACATCTACACAAACCCCACTAATGACAACAGACATTTGAACTTGGATTTCAAGAAGTAGAAGATGAGCCGCAGATGGTGTTTGGTAGCATCCTGGAGGGAGTTGGAGAGTCTGTTTCCTCTTTACCTACTATCTTTTTCCCCAGTCTCAACAACCCCCACCCCCTTGCTGAGTGGGTTTCCCATTCAAAGGCAACTTCGGAGGATTTGAGTGTGGGAAAGGGTGTGTCTGGGCAGAAATGTGGCAGGGGGGTGAGGAAGACATGAAGAGAAGCTGCTCGAAGGCGAGGCAGTATTTCCTTGTTGTGTTACTGTGATGAACCACCCAGCCGCCCCACCCCTGTTAAAGATGGAAGGAATTATTACCCATATGCTGGGTGGGCATCTCTTCCTGGAGATGCCTGCCTCAGAGCCTTCTGTGGGATGAGTTGAGGCCATTGTTGAGCTACAAGGCAGGACACCTTCTGCCTCTTCCAAGCACGGCCGCCTTCCTTCTGCAAGTGTTCATCCTGTGGTTACTTCCAGGTAAACTTCCTCTGTGCTCGTCTCCACTTGAAAGTTAACTTCTCATGAAACCCAGCCTTAACAGCTTATTTCCATTCTTCAAGCAACGCTTTTGTTCTTCTCTTATTTTTCACTTTTAGTTATTTTATTCTTCTTGATATGATTGTAATTGGGATCGTTTTATTAATTTTTCTTTCAGATAGTTTGTGATTTGTGTTTTTTGTTGTGTAACCACTCAGTAGTGTCTGGCTCTTCTGCAACCTCATGGGCTATATTATAGTCCACGAGGTTCCTCTGTCCATGGGATTTTCTGGGCAAGATCACTGGAGTGATTTGTGTATGAAAATGCAATACAATCTGCATGTTGGTTTTGTATCCTGCAAATAAAGAATTCATTGATGAGTTCTGAAGGCTTTTGAAGGTGTCTTTAAGATTTCCTATATAGTCTTATGTTATCCCAAGCAATGACAGTTTTACTTCATTCCAATTTGGATTATTTTTATTTCTTTTTCTAGCCTTATTGATGTGACCAGGACTTCCAATACTATGTTGAACAAAAGTGGTGTGAATGGGTGTCCTTGTCTTCTTCCTGATTTTAAAGAAAATGCTTTTAGGTTTTTTTTCCCCATTGAGTATGATGTTGGCTAGATGGCTTCCCTGGTGACTTGGTGGTAAAGAATCTGCCTGCAATGCAGGAGACCTGGGTTTAATCCCTGGGTCAGGAAGATCCCCTGGAGAAGGTAATGGCAACCCACTCTAGTATTCTTGCTTGAAGAATTCCATGGACAGAGGAGCCTGGTAGGCTATAGTCCATGGGGTAGCAGAGAGTTGGACACGACTGGGCGACTAACACTTCACTTCATGATGTTAACTGTGGGTTTGTCATATATGTTATTATTATGTTGAAGTCTATTCCTCTATACCCACTTTGCTGAGAGTTTTCATCACAACTGGATGATGCTGAACTTTGTCAAAGGCTGTTTTTCTACCTATTGGGATGATCGTATGATTTCTATCTTTCATTTTGGAAAAATTTTGCTTCTAAGGATGAACATAGTAGATGAAAAAAGTAAGATTTGCAAATCTGTTGGGGTCATTAGCTTGACAGCACAGTCACTTAAGAGGAATAGTAATTAAATCACAATGTTCATATTTATATTGAACATCTCACACTTTCAAAATCATTTTATATGAATTATCTCATTTGCAGGCACATCAAGGGTAGCCTCTTTCTTTCTAATGTTAACTCGTTTCAGGGCTAGCCGAGCTGCTATTACTACAGTAATAAAATTAAATAATTTTGTATTAGTAAAAATATGCAAAAATTTTGTTGGAAGTGAAATTTTTAGGACAGAGTTGTGACAGTCTGTGTGCTTATAAATGAGCATACCTTTCAACCAAGTAACTTTGTTTCTTTGGAATTATACTAAGAAAATAGAGATATGTGTAAAGATATGGGAGGAAAGGTTACTTGCAGTGCTTTCTTGTAACCACGACAATAAAATTTTTTAAGCAACATAAATGTCTCAAAATAGAGATTTATTTAAAGATTATAAATATTATTGATATACATATATAACAGTCAAGAAAAATAAAGATCTCTAAATATATTTAGATCAACAGATGGATAGATTAATAAGTAGGTAGATGATAGATATTATAAGTAGATAAACAGATAACAAGTGGATATATAGATAATAGAGGGGTGGGAGATAAATAGACAGATAATAAAGATGGTGGATGAATTAGTGGATGGATAGAGAGATATGGTGTATCAATAGATATATATATAGATAGATGATAGATAATAGATGGATGACAGATAATAGATAGACAGATAATAGGAAAAGATGACGGATGAATTGGTGGGTAGATAGATATGATGTGTGGATAGATAGATGGATGATAGATGGGTAGATATAGAAAATAGATCCTCCCACCAGCAACAACAGCATGGACTGTCAAGTAGTCTTATAACCTCCCTGTCCCCCTCAAGGCATGACTGTCCCCCAGTCTGTCCTCTCGCTGAGTCCCCCAGTCTAAGACCCTTCCTAGAAGCTACACCAAATAAGTCTACTTATATTTCAGTGACCAGCTCTCAGCCACCTGTCCAAACCCAGCTGTAACGGAGACTGGAAAATGAAATCTATTAGAGCACATCTCCTTCCTCGCCAAATAACTTCAGTCTCAGTTACAGAGGTAGAAAAGGAGAAGGAAAATTGTGGCAGCAGCCAGCAGACTATGGCCACATGTCTTTTCTCTGTTCCCCTGGACAAACAATGCCTTCTCTGCTGCAGAGGCCACCCTTTGTTTTAGGTTTCTGAGGAGTTGTGTTTAAATCGATCATTTTGTTAATCAAATTAAGCTTTACAGGTACCCCAAAAGCTTTTATGGATAAAGATATTTGGCCAAACAGCTTTTTAAAAATTATTTAATGTATCTGTTTTTGGCTGTGCTGGGTCCTTATTTGCTGCACGGGCTTTTCTCTAGTTGTGGCGAGTGGGGGCTCCTCTCTAGTCATCGTTCGTGGGCTTCTCACTGCAGTGCCTTCTCTTGTGGTGTGCGGGCTTCTCATTGAGGTGGCCTCTCTTGTTGTAAAGCACAGGCCCTAGGGTGCTTGGATTTCAGTAGTTATGGCACATGGCTCGGTGGTTGTGGCTCCCAGGACCTACAGCACAAGCCCAATAGTTGGGGTGCATGGGCTTCATTACTCAGAGACATGTGGGATCTTCCTGGATCAGGGATCAAACCAGTGTCTCCTGCATTGGCAGGTGGATTCTTAACCACTGACCCACCAAGGAAGCCCCGGCCAAATATCTTTGAATTCAAAGTTTCTCAAATGGAAAGCCATAAATGCATTTCCCATAGCCCATTGTTTCCATGATGATTTTTAGTCACATTGACATTATTTATTTTTTCCAGTAATAAAAGCACATTTTAGATCTCTTTGTTAGTCTTTTTGCAAATTCTTCAAGTGTCCACCAATATCTGCATTTTCTCATCAGAGTCCTGTCACTAGTTCTCACCATGGAATGTGAGCAGAAGAAAGTGTGACACCTTTGGACTTAAGCAATTAAGAGCAGGTCTGACCTCTCCACTCTCTCTCTGTCCCATCCACTGGCTGATTGTAAGGGAAAATGAGTACTAAGGACACAGTAGATGCTCAAGATAGAAGATGCTTAGGTCCCCGAATGATCCTCTTGGAGCAGGAAATCCCACTGCCCTGCCCTGGCCAGTGATGTGCTAAGAAGCACTCCAATACTGTTCCCAGGGGCAGTACAACCCCACATAACTGAGTACCAATGTGTGATTTCAGCACCTAAATTGGTTTTTTGTTTGTTTGTTTTTGTTTTGCTTTTTGGTTGTACCTTGCAGCATGTGAGATCTTAGTTCCCTGGACAGGAATTGAACCCATGCTCCCTGCATTGGAAACATGGAATTTTAACTACTGGAACACCAGTGCGTATGTGCTAAGTTGCTTCCGTTGTGTCTGATTCCTTGTGAGCCTATGGAACATAGCCCTCCAGGCTCCTCTGTCCATGGGATTCTCCAGGCAAGAATACTGGAGTGGGTTGACATGTTCTCCAGGGGATCTTCCTGACTCAGAAAGTGAACCTACTCTTCTTACATCTCCTGCATTGGCAGCAGGGTTCTTTACCACTAGTGCCTTCTGGGAAGCCCCAAGCAAAGTCGCCAAATAGTTTTTCTTTTTGTTTTTTTCTGGGTTCTACTAAGCATGTAGCTAGACCCAAGCAGTGGACTCTTGGGCTAACAAGATGTTATTTAAAAAAAAAACAACCTTGAGTAGTTGTCAATAATTAAAAATTCAGGGACTACCCTGGTGGTCCAGTGGTTAAGAATCTTCCTCCCAATGCCAGGAATGTGGGTTCAATCCCTGATTGGGGAACTGAGATCCCACATGCCATAGGGCAACTAAGGCTGTGAGCCGCAACTAAAGAAACCTGAGTGCTGCAACGAAGAGTTCGCGTGCCGCAATTAAGACCTGATGCAGCCAAAAATAAATCAACAAATAAATAGTTAAAAAATTAAAAATTCAGAATTTCACATAAAATGTCATTGGAGTCAGCAGAATTTCAGTTCTTATGACCTTTTCCCCTGATGTCTCACCTGGGAATCTCAAGAAAGACTTTGCCGCTGTAATTCAGGTTACTAATCAGTCACTTTGAAAGTAGGGCGAGCAGCCTGGAGGTGCCAGGTAAGTTCCATGCAATCTCTGAGTCCTTAAAAAGCAGAGCTTTCTCTAACCTGAAAGAGAGAGAAGTCAGAGGGACTGGAAACATGAGAAGGATTTGATGTGTGTGTGTGTGGTTGCTGGCTCAGAGACATGGGGTCACATGGAAAACATAAGACTACTAATTGTACCAACATTCAGAATGAGCTGCAAAGCAGATTCTCCAGTAAGGAAAGTCCTCTCTGCTGACACCTTGACTTTTCTCTTGTAAGATGCACAGCAGAGGACCAATGGACCTGCCTGAGCTTCTGATCCAGGGAGGCTGTGAGATGATAAAATGGTCATTTTAGCCCACGTTTGCAGTAGAAAACTAATAGATTTGCTAAAAAACAAAAAACCCAGCACATCTGGAACATACTAGCAAGCGCTGAGTAGCCATCCATCTTAAGGTGAGTCCTGAAATCCCCAGGGTCATCACTTTCCCTGGCCAACCTCCTCACTCATGCTGCCATCTGCTCTTCTAACCTATTGCTACCCACCCATTTTGTCATAAGTTTTACTTTTGATTTAGGTTCGAAGAATTCATTAGCAAAAGAAACTATTTGTTATACACAAATAAACATTTCAATTTTTTAAATAGAAGATTATTTAACTTGATTTCAATGCACAGTCATCAGAAGAAAATAAATGGAAACAATAGAGAGAAATAACAGCTTATACATCTCCAAATTGGGCAGATACCAACATCCAGACTTGAACAGCACTGGGAAGTCCCACGTAACAGCATTCTGGAATCCTAATTGGGAAAGGGTTCCAGGCGGTATAATCACCCCACAGGCCAAACTTCAGACTGCAGCGTTAGGGGCTCCTGCTTATAATCCCAGGTTGGATACATCAGGTTGTATTCAGGTAGACACAGAATACATCAGGTTAGAAACACTGATGTTTCCAAGCTGTGCCTCTGAAAAGTGATCTTGGATTCCACTCTTTTTCTCAGATCATAAAAGAGGGTAAAAAAATTAACTCTCAAGTTTGTGAAATTGGTTATTCTCTTCTTTTTCCATGTCTGCATTTCCTCGCCTTGCCTCTTTCAAAAGAAAGGGATACACAAACATCTCTAAATTTATAAAAGAGGTTTAGCTTTAATACAGAACCAGAATCCTTCATTTCATTTTGCTCTGTGTGGTGAGACAGAACTGAAATTTTGGGATCAGTGAGTTAGCTGTGGGTCGTCTGTGCCAAGATTATAAATATCTCCCACCTGGGTCCCCTGTGAGACCTCCACCGAGGGTTCTCTTGATGCATGAAAAAAGCAATTCGTTTTTAATTGTCCTTAGAAATGGTTTTTCTGGCGTATCAGTTTAGAACAAGCTTGTTTATCAAAACCCACTGATCCAAATAATTCACAATCCAACGAAAATTACTTTTTGAAATAACAATGAGATTTTAAAGGAGGAGCTTTAGTTGCAAAGCACCCATGGGACTGTGATACTAAGCTTATAAACAGTGCATCTTATTTCATGGGCAGCAACCTTTGGGGTAGAACAAGTGTTTTGGGGGATTATCAGGCTGCCAGCTTACAGCCTCTCTATTTCTTAGTTTGCATGTTCAATTAAAATCTGAATATCACTCTTGCTACTCCTTCTTTCCTTTCCCCCCTTTTTCTTCATCTTTTCCCTCTTTCTTCTGACATTTTGTGTCACTATTTTCTCATGTTTTAAAAATTAGAGAGACCAAGATAAATATATGGTCTTGACTTTATGGGATCAAACAGCTGTTTCTTTTCCAGTGACACACAAATATGGATCTGGCTTTAAAAAGGAGCATGTTGGGGACTTCCTTGGTGGTCCAGTGATTAAAACTCTGCCTTCCAATGCAAGGGGTGTGGGTTTGATATGTGGTCAGGGAGCTAAGATTTCACATGTCTTGCAGCCAAAAAACCAAAACATAAAACAGAAACAATACTATAACAAACTCAATAAAGACTTTTAAAAAGGAGCATTTTTCAGCTCAGGTACTAGAATATCTGTTGGCAATTTGGATTGCAGGCACAGCTGTATCCAGGAGCTAATGAGACACGGTTTCTCTTGTTCCACTTCCCAGCTCTTACTTCTGCTGTGTTGGCTCCATTATCAGACAGACTCCTCCAATATATGGTAACCTGGGATGTCTACAGATCCAAAATGACCTCTCTCCAGGCTTATTTCCAGTGGAAAAGAAGCTATTTTTCTTTCTTTCCAGTAGCATCCAGTAACTCTGGGTTTCACTCTGTAGTATGGATCAGATCTTCCTGGGATCAGCCCTTCTCAGGTCTTGAGGTAGTGGTGCCTGGCCATAGACTGTGTATTGGAATTGTTTGCAAATCATCTGGGAAGAGGTGAGGTCAATTAATTAGTGTTTATAATATGTGTGCCATTTAGAAAGATGGTACAAGCAGGGTAGTAAGAAACAGAAACTGACCTTAAGTGTTAGATTCTGACAGAGTGAATGACCAAGGTCAACTTCTGCAGACCTGTAACTAATCAGGTCAGAGTTTTAGGGGGATGTAGTTGGGGAAACAAGAAGCTTGATGAACCTCACTAAGGACTTCCTAAAAGCTATAAAGATCTCAACTTGAATAGACCTCATCACTTCCAATTCTAGATGGAAGAGTCAAGAGTTCACTTATCAGGACTTCCTTGGTGGTCCAGTGGTAAAGACTTTGCCTTCCAATGCAGGGGGTGCGAGTTCAATCCCTGGTCAGGGAGATAAGATCCCACATGCCTTGTGGCCAAAAAACAAAAACATAAAACAGAAACAATATTGTAAGAAGTTCAATAAAGACTTTAAAAATAGTCTATATAAAAAAAAATTTAAAATTAAAAAAAAAAAAGCCCCTTATCAAGTAACTTACAGTTTGCTGTCTCCTGAGATATACATGCTTGTGTTCACTGCAGTAAATTGTAAATGCTTTCAGGTTCATTCACCAGAGGACTTGTTACCACGCTGTCTTCTGTGGGGTTTCTACACCATGTCTTGATCTCTGACCCACTTGTGGTGGCCATTAGGAACCTTCAAGAAGATCCTGGGCAATCATTGGTTTCCCATGGTTCCCCCTAAAGCCTGAGTAGTGCCATATTGAAGCATGAATGGGCAGGAGGGCTGTTTTCTCTAAACTGACTCCCAAGCCACAATCTGTAGGAGAGGTCGTGGATTCCCAGTGTTCAAAACAAGAAGCTATCCAATGACTGTAATAAAAACATTGTAGATGTTATCATGCAGGCATATTCAGGATCAGGATAAGAAGGAGCCAAATGGCTTTGCTAAAAAGTGTCAGAGGGTCTTCCCAGATGGGTGAGTTAAGACGGGCCTGGATGGATGACTTAGTATGACCAAGTAGAGAGGAGTGAAGACCGTTTGAGAGAAAGGAAATTTTCACCTCTCTCTCTCTCACTCTTTTTTTAATGCTTATTTCCCCCCTTCCTTCCTGGCTTCTTTGGAGTTATGTGTTCCTATTTTCCCCCATTCACTAATAGGAAGTCTAACATTTTATTTCTAGCCTTCAGAGGGCAGTGATTTTACTTTGTTGTATCTACTTTGTTAGTATAGATCATGAGTGTAACTTAGCATCCTTCCAATAGAAGTCATTTACTCCTCACTGAGGATCTTTTGATGTTGTCTTCTGTTCTGTTCATTGCTGAAGCTGTGTATTTCCAAGAACTTTTCTCAGTTTGTTCCTTCATTCAGGTCTGTTCTACTTCTTGATTATCCCAGCTGTGCCACCCAGAGCTCTGCCACATGGCAGCACTGTTGCCCAAGAAAGATTTCAGGGGCTTCCTGGTGGTCCGGTGCCATCCCCTGCCAGTGCAGGGGACACGGGTTCGATCCCGGGTGTGCGTTGAGCCACAACTACTGAGCCCATGCCTAGATCCCATGCTCTGCAACAAGAGAAGCCACCACAATGAGAAGCCCATGCGTTGCAACTAGAAAGAAGCCCCCACTGGCTGCAACTAGAGAAAGCCCAGGCACAGTAACAGAAACCCAGTGCACCTAAAAATATAAATAAATATTTCAAAAAGAAAGCTTTCAGCGACACTACCAGAAAATACCATCTTCAGAGATACTTCTGAAAAGTCTTCTGTGTAGAAACTTCCTTTGAAATAAACAATTCAGTTTATAACTTTAAATCAATGGTGGAAAATACCAAGTAGGCTGTAGAAATGTTCCCTTTAACAGCTACATTTTCTTGCAGTGCAGCAGAAAATAATTTCACTACTTTGCCTGTCTTTACACCTCATCATTCCTAGTAAAGAGGTTTCTTTGAAGATTTTGCTGCATTCGTATGCAGAATCAAGAATAATTTTCTCATTCCTCATGTGGAATGATTCTTCATCCCTGTATCATCAACTCTTTTGAGATCCAGCATGAATATTGGGTTTTTGTGCAATTAATTTGATGTCTTGATATGAAACTGTATTTTTTTAAAGATAGTTTTGAAGTTGATTCTGTTGACTAGAATCCAGGATATGAGCTCACACCCATGGGATTGATGATTCAGTCTGATGATTCACTTTCTCATCTTTGAGCCAACGGTCTTCTGACAGATCTTTAATTACCTTAGTGGAGATTCTGCTTGAGAAGGGAAAGATATTATGAGAGACAGATAAGTTCATCTGACCCATGGATGGCTTTCCTGGAAGACTATTCACATTATAGCCTAACCAACACTAGGGAACATTGTTTATATGATCATATATGTGAATAGAGCCTTCTTAGTTGAGCAGTACACAACCTGTACAACTGTCTGTGTACAGTTACAACACATCAATTTCAGGCTCTTCCTCATCATGTTCTTATTATTTCCTCAATGATAAGACCCTTGGGCATCAAATTCACAGGCAGTTCCTGGGACTCTGCCTTGCAATTGTCTTTGTGTTGGGACCTACTGACACATGAATACAATATCATCTGTGATTTAAGAGTTCCCAGTCTGTTGGGAGAGGTGGACTAGGAGACTCTGTGACTTCTTGTAATAGAATGCTTTATTGGGAGCTTAGACTAAGGTACCAAGAAGAGGTAGGTGGCAGAACCCCAGGTGAATTTTGAGATAGGCCACCATGTGGACATCTCAAAGTCACTTATTAATGACCAACGAGATGACTCTTTCTTGTTGGATATCATAATGGGCAAAGATGGAATGATGGAGGAGAGGTGGGGGAAGTTCATTTGGACCAAGTTGGACTGTATCCCTAACTCTTTGTGTGTGCCACTAAGTCTTCAGTCATGACCGAATCTTTGTAACTCCATGGACTGTAGCCCACCAGGATCCTCTGTCCATGGGATTCTCCAGACAAGCATACTGGAGTGGGTTGCCATACCTTTTGCAAGGGATCTTCCAGACCCAGGAATCAAACCCAGGTCTCTTGGGTCACCTGCATTGGCAGGTGGGTTATTTATCACTAGCGCCACCTGGGAAGCCCTAACCCTAACCTTAACGCCAATCTTAATTCTGACCCAAATTTTAACACCAGCCCTAATCCTAAACCCAGGCCAAACCCTAACCCTAACCTGGTCTGCTGAGAACATCTTGACCAGGACACTTGCAGAACCGGAACTGTGTCCCTGAGGGGAGGCAGACGCAGTGGACAGGTGTTCTAATACACGCTGAGAAAGCTAAAGCAGCCTTTGGTGGCAGCACAGACAGCTGTCCCTGGGGGGTCAGGGGAGAGAGTGTTCCCCTCTGCTGGGGCTAAAGTGGTGCAAATCCTGGGACCCACTGTATTGGCAAGATGGTGGAAGAGAAGAACATGCGCTCATCTTCTCCTGCGAGAACTCCAAAATTACAGCTTGCTTCTGAACACCCATCAACAGGAGAATGTTGTATCCCACCCAAAAAAGATACCCCACGTCCAAGGGCAAAAGGGAAGCCCTAGTAAGATGGTAGGAGAGGCCAAATCCCATTTAGAATCAAACTCCATACCCTCCAGAGATATACGAAGAGCTCAAACAAGACCTTGTGTGCACTAGGACCTAGAGACCTTACAGAGACGGAGTCAGACCTGTGTTTGAGTCTCCTGTGGAGGTACAAGTCAGCGGTGGCCTGCCGCAGGGGCAGGGCCTCTGGGTGCAGCTACCTGGTCATACAGCTGGTGGCATAAGCCCTCGTGGAGGTCGCCATTAACCTCACCATAGAGCCGCTGAGCAGACGACCCACAAACTGCAGAACAATTATACCAAAGACATTCTTGCAGTGTTAAGAAAGTTCTAGGACCCACACTGTTGGGGGTCCAACCTGGGGTTCTGGCGAAGGGACTGAGAACTCCCAGAGAACTTGACTTTGGAGGCCAGTGGGATTTGACTATAGAACTTACACAGGACTGGGGAAAGAGTCTCTTGAAGGGCAGAAACAAAACCTTGTGTGCACCAGGACCCAGGAGAAAGGAGTGATGACCCCACAAGAGACTGACCCAGACTTGCCTGTGAGTGTCCAGGCGTCTCCAGCGGAATTGTGAGTCAGCGGTGGCCTGCTGCAGGGTCGGGACACTGAGTGTGGCAGTGTGTGCATGGGACCTTTAGAAGGAGGTCACCATTATCTTCATTACCTCCACCATACTTTGGTCTCTGGTCAAGCAACAGGGAGGGAACAGGGCCCCACCCATCAATGGAAAGTTGGATTAAAGATTTACTGAGTGTGGCTCCACCCACCAGAACAAGACCTAGTTTCCCCCACAGTCTCTCCCATCAAGAAGCTTCCATAAGCCTCTTACCCTTTTCCATCAGAGGGATGACAGAATGAAAACCACAATCACAAAAAAAAAAAAAAAAGAAAACCACAATCACAGAAAACTAATCAAACTGACCACATGGACCACAGCCTTGTCTAACTCAACGAAACTGAGCCATGCCATGTAGGGCCACCCAATACTGAGGGGTCATGGTGGAGAGTTCTGACAAAACGTGGTTCACTGGAGAAGGGAATGGCAAGCCACTTCAGTATTCTTGCCTTGAGAACTCCATGAACAGTACAAAAAGGCAAAAAGATAGGACACTGAAAGATGAAATCCCCAGGTTGGTAGGTGCCCAATATGCTACTGGAGATCAGCGGAGAAATAACTCCAGAAAGAATGAAAAGACCGAGCCAAAGCGAAAACAGTGCTCAGTTGTGGATGTGACTGGTGACGGCAGTAAAGTCTGAGGCTGTAAAGAGCAATATTGCATAGGAACCTGGAATGTTAGGTCCATGAATCAAGGTAAATTGGAAGTGGTCAAACAGGAGATGGCAAGAGTGAACATCAACATTTTAGTAATCAGTGAACTAAAATGGACTGGAATGGGGGAATTTAATTCAGATGACCATTATATCTACTACTATGGGTAACAATCCCTTAGAAGAAATGGAGTAGCCCTCATAGTCAACAA
Source organism: Cervus canadensis (assembly GCF_019320065.1). Lineage (NCBI taxonomy): Eukaryota > Metazoa > Chordata > Mammalia > Artiodactyla > Cervidae > Cervus > Cervus canadensis. The sequence continues at coordinate 105,958,053 of NC_057386.1, forward strand.
AAGAGTCCGAAATGCAGTACTGGGGTGCAATTTCAAAAATGACAGAATGAACTCTGTTCATTTCTAAGGCAAACCATTCAATCACAGTAATCCAAGTCTACTCCCCAACCAGTAACGCTGAAGAAGCTGAAATTGAATGATTCTATGAAGATCTACAAGACCTTCTAGGACTAACACCCCCAAAAGATGTCCTTTTCATCATAGGGGACTGAAATGCAAAAGTAGGAAGTCAAGAGATACCTGGAGTAGCAGGCAAATTTGGTCTTGGAGTACAAAATGAAGCAGGGCAAAGGCTAACAGAGTTTTGCCAAGAGAACGCACTGGTCATAGCAAACACCCTCTTCCAACAACACAAGAGAAGACTCTACACATGGACATCACCAGATGGTCAACACCAAAATCAGATTGATTATATTTTTTGCAGCCAAAGATGGAGAAGCTGTGTGCAGTCAGCAAAAACAAGACTGGAAGCTGACTATGGCTCAGAACATGAACTCCTTATTGCTAAATTCAAACTTAAATTGAAGAAAGTGGGGAAAACCACTAGCCCATTCAGGTATGACCTAAATCAAATCCCTTATGATTATACAGTGGAAGCAACAAATAGATTAAAGGGATTAGATCTGGTAGACAAAGTACCTGAAGAACTACGGGCAGAAGTTTGTGACATTATACAGGAGGCAGTGACCAAGACCATCCCCAAGAAAAAGAAATGCAAAAAGGCAAAATGGTTGTCTGAGGAGGCCTTACAAATAGCTGAGAAAAGAAGAGAAGCTAAAGGCAAAGGAGAAAAGGAAAGATATACCCATTTGAATGCAGAGTTCCAAAGAACAGCAAGGAGAGATAAGAAAGCTTTCCTCAGTGATCAGTGCAAAGAAATAGAGGACAACAATAGAATGGGAAAGACTAGAGATCTCTTCAAGATAATTAGAGATACCAAGGGAACATTTCATGCAAAGATGGGCACAATAAAGGACAGAAATGGTATAGACCTAACAGAATCAGAAGATATTAAGAAGAGGTGGCAAGAATACACAGAAGAACTACACAAAAAAGATCTTCATGACCCAGATAACCACGATGGTGTGATCACTCATCTAGAGCCAGACATCCTGGAATGGACTTTAGGAAGCATCACTACAAACAAAGCTAGTGGAGGTGGTAGAATTCCAGTTGACTATTTCAAATCCTAAAATATGATGCTGTGAAAGTGTTGCACTTAATATGCCAGCAAATTTGGAAAACTCAGCAGTGGCCACTGGACGGGAAAGGCCAGTTTTCATTCCAATCCCAAAGAAAGGCAATGCCAAAGAATGTTCAAACTACTGCATGATTACACTCATCTCACATGCTAGCAAAGTAATGCTCAAAATTCTCCAAGCCAGGCTTCAACAGTACATGACCCATGAAATTCCAGATGTTCAAGCTGGTTTTAGAAAAGGCAGAGGAACAAGAGATCAAATTGTGAACATCCACCGGATCATAGAAAAAGCACCAGAAAAACATCTATTTCTGCTCTATTGATTATGCCAAAGCCTTTGACTATGTTGATCACAATAAACTGTGAAAAGTTCTGAAAGAGATGGGAATACCAGACCACCTGACCTGCCTCTTGAGAAACCTGTATGCAGCTCAGGAAGCAACAGTTAGAACTGGACATGGAACAACAGACTGGTTCCAAATAGGAAAAGGAGTACATCAAGGCTGTATATTGTCATCCCGCTTATTTAACTTATATGCAGCATACATCATGCAAAATGCTGGGCTGGAAGAAGCACAAGCTAGAATCAAGATTGCCGGGAGAAATATCAGTAACCTCAGATATGCAGATGACACCACCCTTATGGCAGAAAGTGAAGAACTCAAGAGCCTCTTGATGAAGATGAAAGAGGAGAGTGCAAAAAGTTGGCTTAAAGCTCAACATTCAGAAAATTAGGATCATGGCATCTGGTCCCATCACTTCATGGCAAATAGATGGGGAAAGAGTGGAAACAGTGACTGATTTTATTTTGGGGGGCTCCAAAATCATTGCAGATGGTGATTGCAGCCATGAAATTAAAAGACACTTACTCCTTGGAAAGAAAGTTATGACCCATCTAGACAGCATATTAAAAAACAGAGACATTACTTTGTGAACAAAGGTCTGCCTAGTCAAGGCTATGGTTTTTCCAGTAGTCAGGTATGGATGTGAGAGTTGGACTATAAAGAAAGCTGAGAGCTGAAGAATTGATGTTTTTGAACTGTGGTGTTGGAGAAGACTCTTGAGAGTCCCTTGGACTGCAAGGAGATCCAACCAGTCCATCCTAAAGGAGATCAGTCCTGGGTGTTCACTGGAAGGACTGATGTTGAAGCTGAAACTCCAATACTTTGGCCACCTGATGCAAAGATCTGACTCATTTGAAAAGACCATGGTGTTGGGGAAGATTGAAGGCAGGAGGAGAAGGGGATGACAGAGGATGAGATGGTTAGATGGCATCACTGACTCAATGGACATGAGTTTGGGTAGACCCTGGGAGTTGGTGATGGACAGGGAGGCCTGACGTGCTGCGGTTCATGGAGTCGCAAAGAGTCGGACACGACTGAGTGACTGAACTGAGCTGAACTGATGGAGAAGGCTCTTGAGAGTCCCTTGGATTTCAAGATCAGTCAACCCTAAAGGAAATAAGTCCTGAATATTCATTGGAAAGACTGATGCTGAAGCCAACGCTCTAATACTCTGACCATCCAATGCAAAGAACCAACTCATTGGAAAAGACCTTGATGCTGGGAAAGATTGAAGGCAAAATTGAGAAGGGGGAGGCAGAGGATGAGATGGTTGGATAGCATCACTGACTCAATGAACGTGAATTTGATCAAGCTCTGGGAGATAGTGGAGGACAGAGGAGCCTGATGTGCTGCAGCCCTTGAGGTTGCAAAGAATTGGACAGAACTTAGCAACTGAGTCGCAAAGAGTTGGACATGACTGAGCAACTTCACTTTCACTTTCACAACTGAACAAACACAACAGCAGAGGTTCTTTGTTGTTTATTTATTAAGGCTCTGTGGAAACTTGATTTCTTCTTGGATCGTCTCGCACTGGACATTTGCTTTAGTTTCCAGATTGTCTTGTCTCCCGTTCTGTGCCCTCTGTCCTGACATATGTGGCCCGAAAAGAAAAATAAGATGAATGCAGTGAAAGAAAATGTCAGTTGCTCAGTCGTGTCCAACTCTTTGCAACCCCATGGACTGTAGCCCACCAGACTCTTCTGTCCATGGAATTCTCCAGGCAATAATACTGGAATGGGTTGCCATTTCCTTCTCTGGACAATCTTCCTGACCCAGGCATTTCTCCCCTAATTTCCTTTTAATTTGTGGAGGAAGTAAAAATTTTGATTCCTTGAAGTCTTCACATTTTTGTTTGAATGTGTTCAATTATGTAGATGGTATGAAAATAGCACGAAAAATGTAAATGTCTACATGACAATTCAAGTTATGGATAGTTTCAGGTCTCTTCTTTCAGCATGTCAGATTCTCTAGCTCTTAGCACTTACCAATCAATAAAAAGTAAAAAGAAAGAGAGAGAAAGAAAAAGAAAAAAATTAAGAAAAATTTCAGTCATGGCAGAAAACAAAGGGAAAAGAAATCAGAGCAAAGAGGGAAATAAACTCAAATGCACTTATTAGTTTTCTGCTTAGGCTTGCTAGAGTGTATTCTGTCTACACTCTGATATGCCAGATGGCCACATAAATCCATGTCTGGCAAGTAACTCATGTGACTTTGCTGTCTGGAGGCTGCAGAACAGAGGTTAGTGGTCACTGCATATACAGACTGCGTTTTCTGCCTAAAGCTCAGTTGACTGGATGAATTACAATTAATCCCAAGGTCTTCAATTGTCAACACTGTGCAATGTTAATTGACCCCATGTTAAATAGCAAATATTTGCATCATCTGTAGAGCTTCATCTTAGCAGGAAATAAGATCAATTTGAATATGGAAACTGTCCAGGGAATAAACTGTTCATTTTACCTGGACAACTCAAATGATGAATTTTCTTGGCATCTTTTAAAATTTCATTTCATTGTTATTGCCATATGAGTGTACTCAATCCATAAAAAATTATACATTCCATGTAAGATGGTGGATTTTGGTAGGTTTTACAAGCTTAATACTAAGTTATTTCAATTTATAGGATTATTGGTTTTTTATTGACAAGATTAAAGTCAAAATATTAAAAGCGATGTATATATTTCTCTATTTCCTCATCCACCTTCTTTTCCCTTCTTGCCAAACACTTAGGCATTTGGTCTTTTTCCAAGCAAAAGTAGATGAGAGAGAGTCTAAAGAACCATGATGACTGTTTTTTATGGCTAATTGACATTGTGTATTATAAACCAGCCATCACCTTTAACTTCTATTTTGGTATTTGAATTTTGAAAAGTCACACGTTAAAAAAAAAAAAAAGAAAAGAAAAGTCACACGTTTTTTGATCCCTCTACTTTACCCTTTGAAGACAGCCATGATCTGAAATTTACTTTCATAAGAGTCACCTTTTTTCCTCTACTGGCAAATCAAAACTTTGACTTATTTTTGCAGTGATTGCTTTTTGCTTCCCTGGATAACAGAGATGCTAATGCAGCCTCACACAATGAGGGATAATTGGTACCAATCTGGAGGATGCAGGTGAATGGGAGATGAGGCATCCCCCAGAATACAGTTAGCCATGTGTCTGTGATGTCCAGCAACTGGGGTTTTAAACATCCTCATTCTGTGATAGGTAGTGTGTCAGCCAATCATCTCAATACTGGGCTGACATCTGCACATTTCATAGGGATATTTGGAGTATTACAGAGACAGATTTCAGTCCTGTTCACATTTCTGGGTTAGGGTGGTAGCAGTGAATGTTTCAGAAAATCCAATGATATTTTGAATATTGTAACAGTGGGCTTCTGCCTATCCTATGTGTAGTTTATCATTTCAGAACTCTTTTCTGGATAGCAATGTTGTCATTTAGCTTACCCCAGGCTGAAGGTTTGTCCCCAAGTTGCAATGTAAAAATGGTTCTGCTCTTAGAAATAACTGGAGTGGTTTTAACTTCCTATATGGTGTATGCCTGTCACTGCCAGTTCCTCTTCAGTTATAAACCTATTCCCGGAAATGAGCCCTCAGTTCCTAGGATTTGCTTTTCATTCACACGCTTGCTCTGAAATGTCATTATGTTCTTACTGTCGTCTGGCACACTGGGGAGGGAGCACCTTCACATGCATGTTCCTCTGATCTCAGGATGGGTAGTCCTGCATTTGGCTCCTCCAGACAGACCTGCGGGTCCGCAGCTACAGTACAAACGTGGGGCTGCTGGCTGAGTCTTCCTGCCTTCATCTCAATCTTCTCACCCTCAATGCGGTGAGTCAGCAGATACAGAGCTATGTCAGTCACTAGTCACACTGAGTGGGGACTAAAAAGTGTTCTGGGTAAAATAGCCATTGACTTGGCATGCCGTGATGACAAAAAGAACAAGACTGTTGCCAGATCATGATGAGAAATCTTCTGTTCCCAACAGTGTTCAATCTGAGTGAGTCTACCAATGAGCTTATTTATGAAACAGATTCAGGTATAGAGAATATATAGAGATATAGAGATATCTCATGGATATAGAGAACAAACGTAAGGTTACCAAAGGAGGAGGGATAAAAATAGGAGTTTGGGATTAGCAGATACAAACTACTCTATATACATATAAAATAGATAAACAACAAAGACCTACTGTACAGCGCAGGGAACTACACCCAATGTCCTGTGATAAACCAAAATGAAAAAGAATGTGTGTATATATGTACAACTGAGCAACTTTGCCGTACACCCGAAACTAACACAACATTGTAGAGCAACTATAGTTTAATAAAAATTATATATGAGCATTTCTATACGTATTATAACAAAGTGAATGCCTTGAAATATTAATCATGCTTTATGGAGAGTCAGCTGACTTAAAAGCATCCCACTTTCTTGCCATCTTAATGGAAGGAGGACTTAAGCAAATTCAAATGCAGGACTGAGGGTCAGCTGGTAGCACTGGCTATTGCTATGACCTGTGCAGAATTCACTGACTGTCACTGGAGCCGCGGGTCTAAGCCAGCTTCTTCTTTTATAAACGACCCGAAGGGCAAGCTCTTTGAAATCTCACCTTTGATTTTTATGGTGTTACTGCCATCCGCTGTCTGCTGTCACTCATCCCTCTGGTCTTATTTCTTTTTTTTCTCCCATATCAGATCCTAGACTTTCTAATCTGTTTCTTATAAACCACTTTTGCCTCTGAGACCACACAACCCCTAGCCTGTAAGCTCCCCAAGGAAGAATCTATGTTCACCTTGTTCATCCAGAAACCAGTTAGTACAGCATTGGGGCATTTAAAATTAATCAATAGGTGTTTGTTGAATGAATAATTGAATGTATCACAATTGTGTGTGAATTAACAGTACACGGGTCTCAAGAATTCAATGGAACGCCCTTTGTTCAAAGTTCCAGTGTTTAAGGCACAAACCACTTTTAAGAGGCCTTAAACATGCCGCTTGATTTTTGGCTCTTTCCGGGGCAGGGGGTACAATATTGCACACCATGGGTACCACAACTTTTCTGCACACTTCTCCTTTCCCGTGTCTCCTGGGAAATGATTATTCCCACTTCATCTAAGCAATTCCATACATGTCTTCAGTGTCTATATTCAGGTGATGCCCAGACAAATAATTACACATTTCTATGTGTATTGTTTTGTACACAGACTAGGGAGAAGTCCTTACAGAAATATACTCACCTGTGGGACTTCCCTGGTGGACCAGTGGTTAAGGATCTGCCTTGGTAGCTCAGCTGGTAAAGAATCTGCCTGCAATGAGGGAGACCTGGGTTTGATCCCTGGGTTGGGAAGATCCCCTGGAGAAGGGAAAGGCTACCCACTCCAGTATTCTTGCCTGGAGAATCCATGGCCAGAGGAGCCTGGCGGGCTACAGTCCATGGGGTTGCAAAGAGTCGAACACAGCTGAGCGACTGAGCACATTCCAGCACAGAGGACTTGGGCTTGATCCCTGATTGGGGAAGTAGAGTCCCACATGCCCTGGGGCAACAAATACCATGTGCCAGAACTAGAGACTGCATAGAGACTGTATAGAGATTGCATGGAGACTGTATAGAGAACTATACACTGCAACAAAGAACCCTCATGCTGCAAGGAAGATTTATCATGGTCAAAAATTTTTAAAAACTAACAAAAAAGACTCCACACTTCCAATGCAAGGGGTAAGGATTTGATCCTTGATTGGAGGGGGTTGTGGGGACTAAGGTCCCACATGCCGTGTGGTCCAGTCAAGACAAAGAAAAAAGTAATATAATCACCCATGCTTCCTTCTTTTTCCCACAAAACTTTCCCCTTAGTAACCATTCTCATATTTTACAGTTTCAAGTATTCTAGTGTCTTCTTTGCCTGCTAGTTACATCAATTCAAATTTCTCTGAATTAACAGAACCCTCTTGCTTTCTTGCCTATAATTGTCTGAAAAATCTGAAACCACTAATAACATCAGAACCTGGTTAAGACTTCCTTGTGGTCTCTTTCAGAAAGTCTGTTTTCAGCGCAAAATGTTTTCTGCTGAAAACAAGGCCCGAGAGATACAGGGAAAGTTGCAGATTTGAAAATTGGCAGGAAATTCAGCCAATGTTGCTTTAACACACTGGGCTAGGAGTCTGAGCTGAAAAAAAAAAGGATGTTGTTTTACTGAATAGGTTCAGGTTTTGTAATAAAAGATACAGACCCAGAAAATGTTTATTTTTTCCAGAGCTGTTAACCACAAATGGGGACACTTTTCAGCAAGTCCTTTCTTGGGGTGGGGCTGAGTAGCAAGTACCAGAAGGGACGAACTTTGTGTGGACACAAAGTTCGAGAAAGCCATAGATTAAGCCACTTAACATTACTGCAAGCGGTTGATAGCAAGCAAATGAAATCACATTAAAGGTGGAAGACAATTACCAGTAAGGATATCCAACTATCCTAAAACCACGTGCTGTCATCAAACTAAGGTATTTACCATGCATTCCTTTTAAATTTTTTATTTGTTTATTTTTAATTTTTGGCTGTCCTGGGTCTGCATTGACGTGCTCAGGCTTTCTCTAGTTTCGATGAGCGAGCTTTGATGTGGTCGCTTCTCTTGTTGCTGAACACGTGCCCTGGGAGGGCATGGGCTTCAGCAGTTGCAGCACTTGAGTAGTTGCGGTTCTCAGGATCCAGTGTGTGGGCTTAGTACTTGTGATACACAGGCTTAGTTGCCTCGCAGCAAGTGGAATCTTCTCAGACCGGGGATCGAACTCATGTCCCCTGAACTGGCAGATGGATTCTTAATCTTTACCATGTGTTCATAATTCACATTTTCAAATGTCCTGGTTATCTCCTGAACAGCATATTTGGAATAAAAAAATATCTCTGTGTTGAAGGAATTAACTTGGAAAGTATGTGGATATATATACATATATATATCAAAATTTCTTAAACCCTACATTGCCATTGTTTCATTGAAACATTAAAATATTTTATATCTTTAAATTACTGAAAACATTACTGCATACGTTGACATCTTCAAAATGGGATTGTCAAAAAAAAAAAAAAAATGGGATTGTCTGAACATCTCTAGACCCTGATGTATGAGACAGATGCTCACTGTGATAGAACCTGTGTGTGTTGATGATGCAGACGTCATGCTAGGAGAAGGTCCCCATAAGGATGAGTGAATTTAGATGCCAAGAAGAACTTGACCAATCAACAAGCAGGGTGGGCCCATGTTCAGAGCAGCACCATTCACTATAACCAAGACATGGGAACAACCTAAATGTCTATCAACAGGTGAATGGATGGAGATGTGGTCCATACATACAATGAAATACTTGCCTTGTTGTTGTTCAGTTTCTCAGTTGTGTCTGACTCTTTCCGACCCCATGGACTGCAGCGTGCCAGGATTCCCTGTCCTTCCGGAGCTTGATCAAACTCATGTCCATTAAGTTGGTGAGGCCATCCAACCATCTTGTCCTCTTTCGTCCCCTTATCCTCCTGCCTTCAATCTTTCCCAGCATCAGGGTCTTTCTTTTCTAATGAGTAGGTTCTTGGAATGAGGTGGCCAAAGTAATGGAATATTACTCAGCCTTAAAAAGAATGAAATAGTGCCATTTGCAGCAACATGGATGGACCTAGAGATGATCATACTAAGTGAAGTCAGTCAGAAACAGAAAGATAAATACTATATGATATCACTTATATGTGGAATCTAAAACACGACACCAAAGAACTTATCTGCAAAACAGACTCGCAGCCATAAAGACTTGTGGTTGCCTAGGGGGAAGGGGTTTGGAAGAAGGATAGATTGGAAGTTTGGGATTAGTAGATGCAAACTATTACATACAGAATGGATACACAGCAAGGTCCTCTGTATAGCACAGCAGACTACATTAAATACCCTGTGATAAACCATAAAGAAAAATAATATGAAAAAAAATATATACGTATAACTGAGTCACTTTGTTTTATAGAAGAAATTAACACAACATTGTCAATCAACTATATTTCAATAACATTTCAAAAAAGAGAAGCAGCACAGTGGGCAGAGTTCTACTTGTCCCGCTCAACAGAAGCAAATATAGCTCAAAGGCAAGTGACACCATAAAGCTCAGCTGATCAGCCCCTGGGTCCATTAGGCTCAGAGATGCCTGCTGGACATTAGTCCATACACACATTCAACCCTTGTCAGAGTCCACTGATCCCTGTACCGTATTTACTTACCATGTGCTATGCAGTGCTTAATTGCTCAGTCATGTCCGACTCTTTGTGATCCCCATGGACTGTAACCCACCAGGCTCATGTGTCCATGGGGATTGTCCAGGCAAGAATACCGGAGTGGGTTGCCATGCCCTCCTGCAGGGGATCTGCCCAACCTAGGGATCAAATCCAGGTCTCCCTCGTTGCAGGCAGATTCTTTACTGTCTGAGCCACCAGAGCCCTTACTAACCATATTTACCCTGAAATATCTCTCATGCAGAAATCAATTTATGTTGTGAATCCCATTTTCATTAGAAAGAAGGATGTGCCTCTCTTAAATGTTGACCATTTCCAATGAAGAGACTATCGACCACAGAAGCTATTGTGAGTAAACTTTTAGTCTAGTTGAGGATGAACTGGTTGGAAATTGACTGCTGAGTACTGGTAACACTCTTGTATTATTGTTCAGGATAATATTCTTTCCAGGCTCTGAAGAATTAATTGGAAATTTGCCCCATGGCTTTGGAACATGGACAGTCTGAAAGTGTAGTGTTTGGTTCAGATCTTGCCACTTTAAACCACTTTTTTTTTTGCAATCTGTTTTCATATAGCTCTCAAGTACTGAATAACAATGTTTCTGGAGAGAAAACATTCTAACCATCACATGCCATCCTCGGAAGAGGAATAGATTGTTTTATGGCCCCATTTTTAACAAGGAAGAACTTGTTGTGGTCTCTCAGGCTCAAATAAGTTGTTTCCTTTGAGTTCACAAGATAGTCAAATATTTTTAAAGGTATTTTTCATGTATTTTCAAGGAGGTTAAGGGCCCCAAGGGGGATAACGTACACATACGATCTCTCTCAATGTCAAACGCGTCCCAAGATTGCTACTTCCCAAGCCTCCGTTCAATAAATCACTTCTTGGGTTAGCAAGAAAGGATCAAGTCAATATAACCACATTTACTCCAAAGCCACAGCAGAAATTCATGGCGCTAAAAACTCCCAGAGCTTTCAATTTACCTATCTGAACATCTGAAATAAGTTGCAGTTTTTGACAAAAGAAGTTATTCACGTACCACCAACAACCATAAAACTGAAACCAACATCTCTTTGCTGAACTAAGCAATGGGAAGGGACTTCTTTCAGCTTCCTGTTACTCAGACATGTTTTTTTCTAATTTTTCTCTGAAAACTTATTTTTATTTCCCCTAGAGTATCTTTAAAGAGTGGTTGGCAATGTCCTGCCATTGGAGAATGCAGCCTTCTTTATTTTTGAGGGAAGTGTGTGTGTGTCTGTGTGGGTGTGTATGGCCAGCCAACTTTGCCATTTTTACAGAATCAAATACCTGTCACATGTGAAGGAAACAGTAATTATGAATTATGGATCATTTGCAAGAAGCGATACCAAATTAGTTTCTGGGCCTGTTTCCAACGTTGGAGTGAATTTATGACAAACTGGATATTGATGAATGGTTTCTAAAGTCTGTTGAATTTGTCAGCCTCGCCTGTGAATGAGGATTTGTTAGGTCAAATAAATGAAACGGTAATGAAATAGATTGTTTCTTTATGAAAAATGAAAATGCATGAGATCTGGTAATTGTTAAGTCTAGATTTGAAATCTCTCCTTTATGGATACTTCCCTCGTCCCCACCCCCCCCCCCCCCCCCCCCCCCCCCCCCCCCCCCCCCCCCCCCCCCCCCCCCCCCCCCCCCCGCCAAATTGTGAGTGATGTGTTTAAGCTCTCTTGCCAAGAAACACACCAAATTCTGAAGTTAAAGAGACTATGAAAAATGACTAACATCAAATTCAGGATGGTGATGGGAACACAAAGCCTACCTAAGTGGCTGTATTTGCATCATTTGATTTCTGAGTCACTGTGGAAGGTCGCTGTAACATTCTGACACTTCTAATGGAATATTACAAAGGGTTGTTTCAGGGCTCAACAAAGCAATGGGGAGGTAAGAACCCCCACTTTCCAAAGTGAGATGTTAAACCATCCGTGTAAAGATGGCCCCTACACATCTTGAGGATGCACAGAGAAGGACGGTCCAGGTAGCCAAATATTAGAAGAGATTTCTTTGGAGATCATAGTCGGTTGTAATCCCTGCTCCTCTCCGATCTACCAGCAGGGGGCACATGACTTTCACTTTAAACTGGGAGTCAGATGGGCTTTTGCCTCAATTTGCCCTGGTGGCTCAGAAGGTTAAGAATCTGCCTGCAATGTGGGAAACCTGGGTTCAATCTCTGGGTTACGAAGATGCCCTGGTGAAGGAAACAGCTACCCACTCCAGTATTCTTGCCTGGAGAATTCCATGGACAGAGGAGCCTAGTGGAATGGCAAAGAGTCAGATATGACTGAGTGACTCTTTGCCCTCCTTCAAAATCAAAACCTTGAGGACTTCCCTGGTGGTCCAGTGGTTAAGACTCCAGGCTTCAAATACAGGAGGTGCAGGTTGGATCCCTGGTGGGGAACTAAGATCCCACATGCCCCTGGTGCAGCCAAAAATAAATCAAACCATAAAAACAAGTATTCAAATACAAGAGATTTATGTGGGAAGTGTTCCCAGTTGAGTGTAGAGGGTAGTGACCCAGGAAAGAGAAAGAAGACAAGCAGGGTTACTTTAACAATTTCTTTTTTAAAAACTGAGATAAAAATCAATATAAGATCCACCTTTTCAAGTATACCTTCCCATGTGTTTAGTATGTACCCAAGGTTGGAACTATCACCACCATCTAATTCCAGAACATCTTCATCAGTCCTGGAAGGAACACCACACCCATTAGCAGTCACTTTCCTCTTTCCCACCACTTCTCAAAACCACTTATACATTTTTTGTCTCTATGGATTTGTCAGTTGTGGTCATTTCATATGTTTGGAATATATAACGTGTGGCCTTTTGCAACTGGCATCTTTCACTTAGCATAATGTTTTCAAGGTTCATTCATATTATAATATGTGTCACATTCAATCCTTTCTATGACTGTATGTGGTTTCTCTATGCAGATACACAACCTATATTTATTAGCTAATGGACATTTGGATTGTTTCCACATTCTGATGATAATAGATAATTCTGCTGTGAACATTTATGCACAAGTTTTAGAGGACACACATTTTTAAATATCTTAAGTAAATACTTAGGAGTGGAATTCCTGATACTATGATAAATATGTTAAACTTTTAAAAATTTAAGTATAGTTTAAAAAACAAAAAAATAGTTGATTTACAATATTGTGTGTTTCAGATGAACAGCAAAGAGATTCAGTTATACATATATATATATATATATTTCAGATTATTTTCCATTATAGGTTATTACAAGATATTGAATACAGTTCTCTGTACTATATGCTATGGAGAAGGAAATGGCAATCCACTCCAGCATTCTTGCCTGGAAAACTCCATGGACAGAGGAGACTGGCAGGCCACAGTCCATGGGGTCCCAGAGTCAGACATGATGGAGCACGCAAGCACACACTATACTTTAGGACCTTGTTGCTTATCTAGTTTACATAGAATAGTTTATATGTAAAGCAGATCTGTGGTCTCTCTACCACCAAACATTCCAATTGATCTCTGGACCCCTGAGATTTTAATCATGATGGGCTTATGACAAAGACCCTAATGAGTGCAGCAGCTTAAAGCATGACTCAAATGTCAACAGAAATGACTCCTTCCTCTGTAGATACAAGTAGATAATGCATCATCTGGGATCAAATGTGTACCTTTCCCTTCCACATGGTACAGGTGAGGTACAAATTCCCAAGTAGCTCACTGTCTGGGGGTCACTGTGAACACAAGTTTTCAACTCAGAGAAGGCTCAGCTTAGAGTAAACCAACCTTCTCTGATAATAGAGAGACATCGATAAAATCCCAAATGGCATTTCTTCATTTTCTGTATAGGCCAACATTTCTCTATAGTCCTTTATAAAAATGTGTTGGAGGAAGGGCTACTGGTGATGTCCATGTGTATAGTCTTCTCCTGTGTTGTTGGGAGAGGGTGTTTGCTATGACCAGTGCGTTCTTTTGGCAAAACTCTGTTAGCCTTTGCCCTGCTTCATTCTGTACTCCAAGGCCAAATTTGCCTGTTACTCCAGGTGTTTCTTGACTTCCTACTTTTGCATTCCAGTCCCTTATGATGAAAAAGACATCTTTTTTGGGTGTTAACTCTAGAAGGTCTTGTAGGTCTTCATAGAATTGTTCAATTTCAGCTTCTTCAGCATTACTGGTTGGGGCATAGACTTGGATTACTGTGATATTGAATGGTTTACCTTGGAAATGAACAGAGATCATTCTGTCGTCTTTGAGATCGCATCCAAGTACTGCATTTCGGACTCTTTTGTTGACTACGAGGGCTACTCCATTTCTTCTAAGGGATTGTTGTCCACAGGAGTAGATATAATGGTCATCTGAGTTAAATTCACCTATTCCAGTCTATTTTACTTCGCTGATTCCTAAAATGTTGATGTTCACTCTTGCCATCTCCTGTTTGACCACTTCCAATTTGCTTTGATTCATGGACCTAACATTCCAGGTTCCTATGCAATATTGCTCTTTACAGCATCGGACTTGACTTCCATCACCAGTCACATCCACAACTGGGTGTTGTTTTTGCTTTGGTTCTGTCTCTTCATTCTTTCTGGTGTTACTTCTCCACTGATCTCCAGTAGCATATTGGGCACATACTGACCTGGGGAGTTCATTCTTCAGTGTCCTATCTTTTTGCCTTTTTGGTTCTGTTCATGGCGTTCTCAAGGCAAGAATACTGAAGTGGTTTGCCATTCCCTTCTCCAGTGAACCACGTTTTGTCAGAACTCTCCTCTGCAGATGGTGACTGCAGCCATGAAATTAAAAGATGCTTGCTCCTTGGAAGAAAAGTTATGACCAACCTAGACAGCATATTAAAAAGCAGAGATATTATTTTGCCAACAAAGGTTTGTCTAGTCAAAGCTATGGTTTTTCCAGTAGTCATGTATGGATGTGAGAGTTTGGGCTATAAAGAAAGCTGAGCACTGAAGAATTGATGCTTTTGAACAGTGGTGTTGGAGAAGACTCTTGACAGTCCCTTGGACTGCAAGGAGATCCAACCAGTTCATCCTAAAGGAAATCAGTCCTGAATATTCATTGGAAGGACTGATGCTGAAGCTGAAACTCCGATACTTTGGCCACCTGATGTGAAGAACTGACTCATTGGAAAAGACCCTGAGGCTGGGAAAGATTGAGGGCAGGAGGAGAAGGGGACAACAGAGGGTGAGATGGTTGGATGGCATCACTGCTCAATGGACATGAATTTGAGTAAACTCTGGGAGTTGGCGATAGACAGGGAGGCCTGGCCTGCCGCAGTCCATGGGGTCACAAAGAGTCGGACACAATTGAGTGACTGAACTGAACTGAACTGAAAGTCTGGCATCTATGTGCATAATAAGTCACTTCAGTCATGTCTGATTCTTTGTGACCCTGGGGGACGTAACTTGCCAGGCTCCTCTGTCCATGGGATTCTCCAGGCAAGATTACTGTAGTGGATTGCCATGCCCTCCTCCAATGGATTTTCCCAATCCAGGAATTGAACCTGGGTCTCCTATACTACAGGCACATTCTTTACTGTCTGAGATACTGGGAAGCCCATATATATGTATACACACACACACATATACATACATGGATATGCATGTACATGGATATGCATCCAAATTAGGGTATGTATGGTCCAATACATGTTATTACCAATTTGAATGATCATATGTATATGTACAGTACATATACATGTGTATATGTATGTCCCTGGTGGCTCAGATGCTAAAGAGTCCTCCTGTGATGCAGGAGAGCCAGGTTTGATCCCTGGGTCAGGAAGATCCCCTGGAGGAGGGCATGGCAACCCATCCAGTTTTCTTGCCTGGAGAATTCCATGGACAGAGAAGCCTGGCGGACTACACATGGGGTTGCAGAGAGTTGAACATGACTGAGTAACTAACACACACTGTTTATATATATATATATATATATATATATATATATATATATATATATATATAATGTTAATATAAAATAGTTGAGAAAATATTCTTTTTTACTTCAGGATCAAGTGTTAAGGGTAAAATAGCCAATCCAGTTCTCTTTTCAGGAAAATCAGTGGTATTCTGGATACTTCCTCTTGGTATTTAATTTTAACTGTCCCTATATCCAGACATTACTGGGCTAGAAATATTTGCTGATTTTATTCTATAAAAGACCAGCAGGAGCATTCTTTTAAATAAAAAGGACCAAGAAACTGTCAATGAGAATAGTCAAATCTTATCAGAAATCTCTGTATCAACGTCTCACCTGCTTCCCTGAAGGCCCAACTGAACATTCATGAACAGCTATCCAGAAAGGTTGAGAGATTTGTTTGCAGGCACCCTGAGGGACTTTCTCCCATAGCTTCTGTGTGTCTACAAACCAGACCGAACACCTGGGCAACTGCCAATCTCAGCCATTCTATAAATCTTCTTTAATCTGTCTTTAAACAGCAAAAATAAATAACCTTGGTTCTCTCTACTTCTATTTTATCCCATAAGGCCCTTGGCCAAATTCTTCCAACCTCTAAGTATCAAGTCTCTAATTGCAGGGCTTCCCTGGTGGCCCAGCAGTTAAGAATCTGCCTTGCAATGCCGGGGATGTGGGTTCCATCCTTGGTCAGGGAACTGAGATCCCACGTGGCTCAGAGCAACTGAGCCAATGCACCCCAACTAAAGAGTCTGTGCTCTGCATTGAAAATTCTCACACTCCATAGCCAAGACCTGACACTGCCAAAGAAATAAACAGATATTGTAAGAATTCTCTAATTACAAAGGGCGAGCAGTGAGGCTACCTGTCTGTGCTGGAGGCTTGATGGGGGGGAATGAAGGGAGAAAGGTGCTTACGGCCTGTAATACTGTTGGACTCTGAGATCTTTACTTGCTACTCAGGAATTTAAAGCTCTTTTCAGCCCTGATGGATTGTCTCACTACCCTCTACATTAAATCATGTGCCTGTTAGAATGAAATACAGGCTCTCACAAGACATTTACCTTCAATGCTTTCAAACTGTAGTGCTGGGGAATACTCTGGAGAGAGCCTTGGACAGCAAGGAGATCAAACCAGTCAATCCTAAAGGAAATCAACCCTGAATATTCATTGGAAGGACTGATGCTAAAGCTGAAGTTCCAATACTTTGGCCACCTCACGCGAAGAGCTGACTCACTGGACAAGATCCTGATGCTGGGAATGATTGAAGGCAAAAGAGGGCGGCAGAGGATGAGATGGTCATAACATCACTGACTCAATGGACATGAGTCTGAGCAAACTCCAGAGGAAAGTGAAGGACAGCAGGGGCTGGCGTGCTGTAATCCATGGGGTCGCAAAGAGTTGGACACAACTTAGGGACTGAACAACAAAAAGCTTTTAAAGCTCTTCTCTCTCCGTCACCTCCTTATCAAAGGCTCTAATTGGAAAATCTGACTCCCAGTTCTGATGTTTAACGCAGCATGTATCTCTTTAAGTACAGTTAATTTACAATGCTGTGTTAGTTTCACGTGTACGGCAAAGTTATTCATATGTTATATATATGTAGATATGTAGATATATGTATATTTGGGTTTCCGCCATTAGTGGTAAAGAACCCACCTACCAATGCAGGAGATGCAAGAGACGTGGGCTTGATCCTTGGGTTGAGAAGATCCCCTGGAGCAGGAAATGGCACCCCACCTCAGTAATCTTACCTGGAAAATTCAATGGACAGAGGAGCCTGGCAGGCTACAGTCCATGGGACTGGAAAGACTTGGGCATGAATGAACAAATTTATGCTTATATATTTATGTATATATTATATATATGTTCTTATTCTGATTCTTTTCCATTATAGGTTATTAAAAGATATTGAATATAGTTCCCTGTGCTATACAGTAGGCCCTTGTTGTTTATCTCTTTTATATATAGTAGTATGTATATGCTCATTCCAAACTCCTAATTTATCTCCCTCTCCCCCCTCCCCTTTGGTAACTCTAGGTTTATTTTCTATGTCTGTGAGTCTATTTCTGTTCTGTAAACAAGTTCATTTGTATGATTTATTAGATTCCACATGTAATTGATCCTGTATATTTGTCTTTCTCTGACTTATTTCACTTGGTGTGATCACCTCTGGGTCCATCCATGTTGCTGCAAATGTCATTATCAATGCATATCTTTCTGACTGCCAGATTCTGCAACTTTTAAACAGTGATGACGATAGTTTACCTTGTACGTAGACTGGTGATTGTTTCATACTTCTTTGAGTCTCTGGAAACTAGCATTCTTTAAGACTGTTCATGCAGGAGCACTTCCTCTTGTTGCTTATCTCTCTTTTTAATAATTTAATTAATTTATTTTTACTTCATTGCTGCATGGGCTTTTCTTTCTTCGTGGTGAGCGGGAGCTACTTTTCATTTCAGTGCTCAGACATCTCATTGTAATGGCTTCTCTCATTGAGGAGCATGGGCTTTAGGGTGCATGAGCTTCAGTAGTCGAAGGGGCATCCTGATATGAGCTCAATAGTTGTGGCTCCTAGGTTCTAGAGGACAGGCTCAATAGTTGTGGCCAACTGCCTAGTGGCTCCATGGAATGTGGGATCTTCCGAGAACAGGGATCGAACCCATGTCTCCTGTATCATCAGGCGGATTCTTCACCCGAGAGCCACCATGGAAGCTCTCTCTCTTTTTTAATGTGAGATAAGCCCCAAATATGATCAGCCGCTTCCTTCTCCTTTTAAAAAAAAATTTGTGTTTTTTTGGCTGCACTGGGTCTTCATTGCTGTGTGCAGGCTTTCTCTAGTTGTGGCAAGTAGGAACTACTGCTGCTTCTTTCTTAAGGATTGTCATTAACTAAACACTTCAGTAAGATGCACCTTCACATCCTACTATAGCTGATGGGGGTCAGGGGGGAGATGAAGGAAAAGAAAGATATGTCCTCTTCTTTTAAAGCTGTGACCCAGAAAATGTGTGCATTGCTTTCCATATCCAATGGATCAGATGTTATCACATGACATATAGTTGCAGTGAAAGCTATAGTTTTTCCAGCAGTTATGTATGGATGTGAAGTTGGACCATAAAGAAGGTAGAGCATCAAAAAATCGATTCTTTTGAACTGTAGTGCTGGAGAAGACTCTTGAGTGCCCCTTGGGCTGCAAGGAGATCAAACCAGTCAACCCTAAAGGAAATCAGTCCTGAATATTCATTGGAAGGACTGATGCTAAAGCTGAAGTTCCAATACTTTGGCCACCTCACGCGAAGAGCTGACTCATTGGTAAAGACCCTGATGCTAGGAAAGATTGAGGCCAGGAGGAGAAAAGGACAACAGAGGATGATGATTGGATGGCATCATCAACTCAATGGACATGAGCTCGAGCAAACTCCAGGAGACAGTGAAAGACAAGGGAGCCTGGCATGCTGTAGTCCATGGGGTCACAAGGAATCTGACACAACGGAGCGATTGAATAACACCACCACATATAGCTGCAAGAGATGCAGGCAAATGCAGTGTTTACCTTGCACAACCAGCTAAAATTGTGGATATTGTTAATGAAAAAGAGAAGACCAAGGATGTGTGTGTGAAGGGGTAGCAGCAAACAGACTACCACAGTACATCAGTGTGAAGAGCATAGGTGACTGCTGAGTAAATAGATGCCGAATGAAATAAACTATTACAGCTAATATTATTTTATTACCATTATTATCTGATACTGACAGACAATCTCTGGTACTAAACAAAAGGGAAACATTTTTCTTTTCTTTTTATCAAATAGTGTTTAATTAATTAATTTTAAAATTTGGCTGCAGTGGGTCTTCATTGCAGCATGAAGGCTCTCTAGTTGGAGCATGTGGGCTTAGTTACCCCCACAGCATGTGGGATCTTAGTTCTGGACCATGGATCAAACCTGCTTTTCTGAATTGGAAGGTGGATTCTTAACTGCTGGACCACTGGAGAAATCCCTTACTGGGGAACAGTTTTTCAACCCATCCATTAAGTTTGCTTCTATCTACTATAAATCTGTGAATTTCATTGCACAAGGAGTTATTGTCTACATACTGAAAAAGCCACTATTTTATAGAGGGTTTCAGACACAGCTGATGGTTTGCAGAAATGAAGCATTTTCCTGCAGATGGTTAATAGAAAGCAGAAAAATTAAATATGAGTTAATATGGTACAAATTTCAAAATAAGCCATTGCCCCATTATTTTTTATACACTTTCAATGCCACTGTTCTGCCATGGAAGAACTGATAGGATTTAGAGAATGAGCTGAGTTCCACAGAATCTCATGATTAGAAATGCTTTTCTCAAACTGCAAACTTGCAAAAATGTATAAAGCTAAACATGGGAGATGATGCATAACAGGACGAATGGACCAGATGTGTGCTTCCTAAACTTATATTTAGATAGAAGATTCTTCTATCAATTCTTTAATCTTAAAAAGAGACTCTTTCTTCCACCAAATAAAAAATTCCATGTCTGTCAGTGTTTGTACACTTGTACACAATAGTCTGTTTCTTCTTTGAGCATAAATTCAAAGTTTAATTTGTGTGCCAAATTTCAATCTGTTTCTATAAATTTAATTAATATCATTGAAATGGAAAAAAAGATATTTTAAAAGAGGATTGAACATCATTTAAATGCAGAAGTAAATTATTATATTGGAATTTTCTGACAAACACATGACTATATTTAAAATAAGAAAACAGAGTCACTGATTTGCTTAATCTAACTTTCTCTGTAGTTTACCAGATGAATATTTTCCATAGGCTCAATCAGGCAATAAGCATTAGTCACTCAGTCATATCTGACTCTCTGTGACCCCATGGACTGTAGCCCACCAGACTCCTCTGTCCACAGAACTTTTCAGGCAAGAATACTGGAATGGGTTACCATTCTCTTCTACAGGGGATCTTCTCAACCCAGGGACTGAACCTGCATTTGTTACTATCTGCCTGCATCTTGCACTATTTAGAAATTTTGAAATTTCATCTTGGCTTTTCAAGAAAAAGAATTTCAATTGTAAACAAGCTCAGAGCCTGGTGGGAGAAAAATCATACAACCCACAATGAGAATCATAATTTGTCCCTGTTCATAATTTTCCACAAATGATCTATTTAAATACATATATCTTAAAAAAAAAGATACATTTGTTATTTAGTTTGTTGGATTTTCCAGTAGACTGCACTTACATTTCTTTTTTCCTCCCCCTTTTAATGAATGTATTTGTTTGTTTTAATTTACTTGTTTTTAAATTTTTTGGTGTGCATTGAGTTTCTGTTGCTGCACACAGGTTTCCTCTAGTTGTGGCGAGCAGAGGCTACTCTCCAGTTGTGGTGGGAGGGCTTCTCATTGTGGTGGCTTCTTATTGCAGAGCACAGACTCTAGAGTGTTGGGTCAGTAGTTGAGGTGCAAGGGCTTAGTTGCTCCTAAGCATGTGGGATCTTTCTGGACCAAGGCTCAAACCTGTGTCCCTTGCATTGGCAGGTGTATTCTTTACCACTGGACCACCAGGGAAGTCCCATGCTTATATTTGTGGTGAAAACTTTCCAGGATGGTGGCAAAGAAGCACATGGACATGGAAAATAACCAAACCGCATAACTACTTGTATAACATCAGTTAGTTAAAAAGCTCTCAGCTAGGAATAAAAAGTGAAAAACAGCAGGGAGAACTCAATGGATATAAATTACAGCCACCTGCTCAGCCATTTCCAAAGGGTTTTGTGAAATGCAGATGAATTTCTTTGAAGAAAGGTTGTTGGAGCTTTGCTGTTTAAGGTCTAACCCATGTTCCTCACCTTTAACCAGGCCCAGCCATGTTGCTCTGTGAAACAAGTGGCCACCTGTAAGTGGTCAGCTTTTAAGGCCAAAAGGCACTTAAATGGTGAGTGATCACAAAATGGTCTGGCTGAGACCATTTAAAATAGCATCACATTGCCCAGATGCAGACAACCTGAAGAATGCACTATGTTAATGGTTACTAATCTCAATCCAGGAGTCATATGTATAAGATGTTCATTTGG
Organism: Cervus canadensis; assembly: GCF_019320065.1. NCBI lineage: Eukaryota > Metazoa > Chordata > Mammalia > Artiodactyla > Cervidae > Cervus > Cervus canadensis. Next base: position 105,979,859 of record NC_057386.1, read on the forward strand.
CCTGTGACTAATTACAGCACGGCTTGTAAAGCTGAGTGAGAAACAGGTAAAGTGCAAAAAGTCATGCCTTTTAGAGTGGCTTCTGGAAGGACTTCCCTGGTGGCCCAGTGGTTAAGTCTGTGCTTCCAATGTAGGGGGCATGGGTTCGATCCCTGGTCAAGGAACTAGATCCCACATGCCCTGCAGAGCAGCCCCCAAAATTAATTATATAAAGTTGCTTCTGAAGATGCATTTCAGCTCATATAGAAATTACAGAATGAGTCTGTAAAACATGAATTTACTGCATAGACTCCAACATAGAACACATCAGTAGAAAAGCAGAGAAACCACACCTGATTATTTTGTATTTGTAATATTATTCTCAAAATGCTATTTGTACATACTCTCAGTTTAATCAGGCTCACCCAGGGGCTCAGTGGTAAAGAATCTGCCTGCAGTGCAGGAGTTGCAGGAGAGGCAAGTTTGATCCCTGGGTCAGAAAGATCCCCCGGAGGAAGGGAATGGCAGCCCAGTCCAATATTCTTGCTGGGAAATCCCATGAACAGAGGAACCTGGCAGGCTACAGTCCATAGGGTTGCAAAGAGTTGGATAGAACTGAAGTGACTGAGCTCAGTTTAATCACCGAAGGTTAAGGGTAAAACACACACTTTCTGTGTTTTAAATCCATCCACGTATCAGTGAAAGAATTACATATAAACATCTTTCTACCTCAATGGTAGGAATTTAGTGATTTTCATTTTCTTTTTTAATCTGTGTTTAGAAAAGTGAAAGTGTTAGTCACTCAGTCATGTCTGACTCTTTGCGACCACGTGGACTGTAGCCCACCAGGTTCCTCTGTCCATGGGATTCTCCAGGCAAGAATACTGGGGTGGGTTGCCATTTCCTTATCCATGGGGTCTTCCTGACCCAGGGATCGAACTCAGGTCTCCTGCATTGCAGGCAGATTCTTTATCATCTGAGCCACCAGGGAAGCCTGTGTTTAGAGTTATTTTTTAAACTAAATGTGTATTTATGTATTAAATATTTTTTAAGTAGAATAAAAACATTTTTCAAAGGAAGGATGGAGGTCACTAATTTGCAAAAGGGGAGTCGGAGTCCTGTCTCCATGGATATTCATATCTGGATGCCTCCCTTGTTGGAACTAAGGCTTGGTGAGAAATTGATGTTTCACGTATCTCAATTTCCACCACCCTCACTCAGGCTCATGATTCCTGTGACCTCATGTTTTTAAATTCCCTTAAACGTTGTAGATACATGAATCACTGACTTCACAACTGTAGCAGGAAGGTCTGAATAAGTGTAATGATTATTTCCTGATGGCTCTCATCAGAGACTTAGCTGTCCCCATGACCATAATAAGCTCATCAAGGCATGTTTCTACGTGGGTGAATTCCACATCACATCTGAGTCATCCAGGAAAAAATGTCTGCAATTTTGCAAAATCAGGACTACCACAATGCATAAATTCTGCATATTATTTGTCAGGATATATTTGACTTAATTGCCAAGTTTATCATGATTGTTGTGTTTCCACTTCACAGCGAACCACCCCAACCACCTTAAATGACTATGGGATATGATTTGTCATGAAATGATCAGATTTAATCTGGAAAACTCATAAGGTAATCAAAAATCATATCTGTTTGTTTTAATTTAAAATAAAGTTTCCCTCTCTGCTTAAAAGTGCCTTGGGGTTTCTTGATTTGCTCAAGAAATCATGAAAGACTTCTATTTGTGCACATTTCAAAATCAAACTTTATTTTAAAAAAAAAGAATTTTATAATTTCACTCCCCCAAATCTCTCTGGCTGCTGCTATAGACAGAATGTGCTTCCCTGGTGGCTCAGGGGTGAAGAATCCACCTGCCAGTGCAGGAGATGCAGGTTTGATCCCTGGTCTGGGAGGATCCCCTGGAGAAGAAAGTGAAAATGCACTCCAGTATTCTTGCCTGGGAAATCCCAAGGTCAGAGGAGCCTGGCTGGCTACAGTCTGTGGGGTTGCAAAAGAGTCGAACACAGCCTAGCAACTAAACAACTGTAAACTGTCCAAATTCATAAGCTGAAGCCCTGTTCCTGAAGCTGATGGTTTTGGGAGGTGGAGCCTTTGGAGGGTGATTAGGTCTTAAAACTGTGTAACTGAAAGTGGAGTCCAGCTACTTGCCACTCAAAAGCCATTAAATAGGCCAGGCTGGTGGAAAGGAAAGTTTGTTTTATTTTGGAGGCCAGCCATGGGCAGGGGAGGGGACGCATGCCCAAAGGCTGACTCTGCCTCCCTCACCCCCTGAAAATCAGTGGGCAAGAGCTTTTGTAGATGGAGGGAGGGGGTTACATGCAGAAGCAGTACAGCCAGCTCTGACAGTCATCTTGAAACTGGTCACACTGTGGCTGGATCTTTGTCACCTTGATTGTTTTAAGTACAGTTCTGGGGTGGGTTCATTCCCATTTCTTTGAGGTCAGTTCTTGGAATTGTGGCAGCTTATATCCTCACTACAGTCTGCTCATCATGTGGTTAACTTCTTCCACTTGATGGGAGTTTCAGTATCTATAACACAGTTCACAGGAGATGGCTCAGAATATTATCTATAACCCTTGAGGAGGAACTAAATGTCCTTGACTATGCTTAGTGATTAAACTATTATTGTTTTGTCCTGACTGTTTCTCTTTGCTTTTGCATTTGCACACCTCTGTGATTTAACTTATTCTTTGGCTCAAGTTTTTCCACACACAAAAAGCAGACTGAAGACACAAGAGGGCAAGGACCTTAGGCTCCTGCTCCATTCCAGGTGGAGTCCTCAGAAATGGGATCAGTGCCCTCATAAAAGAGATCCCAGAGAGCTCCTTCAGCTCTTTCAGCAAGTGAGAACACAGAGGGAAGGCAGCCTTCTATGAACTAGGAAGCAGGTTGTCAGCAGACACGAAGTCTGTGAGCATTCTCATCTCAGGCTTCTGGCACCCAGAAATATGAGAAATAAGTTGCTGTTATTTACAAGGCACCCAGTGTATGGTATTCTGTTAGAGCAGCCCACAGGAGATGCTAATGGATTGATGCAGCTTTGGTGATCACATTTAATTTGGACAAAGAGCTTCATTTTTTTAGGTGAGACATGGCCAGAAAGGGAACTTCTACAAAAATGCAGGCTTAGATTAAGAAAGCAGTTCATTACCACCTGTATTGTTTTTCTCCTTGAGGGCAAAGAATGACTATAGGTAATGTTTTATCTTATTTGGGGATCATGAATAAGCCCTTTTGAGAGTCAACGCTCCTAAACATCTTTCTTCATCATCTCCCCATCCATTTGGAAACTAAATTGTGTTTAAAATTATTCAAAGCTGCTACCTGTCTGTGGCCAACACCCAGAAGCCTTTCTTACCTTCTCCTACTTTAGCAAACCTGATCAAATACATTTTAATATACTCCTTTTCACTGTCATTCACTTCAAAGCCCTAATATCTGATTTGAGTCCTTTAAAACTATGTTATTTAATTTCCAAATATCTGGGAATTTTTCATAGATCTGGTATTGGTTTATTAGGTAGTTAGAATAGGAAAAAGGAGTCCAAAATGGCAGTGGCTAAAAGACAAAGAAGGGGAAAGCCTGCAAAAATAGAACAATGAAGGTACAAGAACTGGAGTGAAGACCTCAGGTAAAACAAACTGCCCTCCTGGCTAGCCCAATTTACATAGGGCAGGCTCAGGGAGTGGAGAAAAAACATATAAAAAGAGGAGTCAAAATTCAGCCGGGGCCTTCTCTTCTCTTTGTGTCTTTTGGGCTGGGCTGCCCTCATGCCTCAAGGATGTATTTTCCTTTGCTTGCCAAATAAAACTGAGCTGTAACACAGAGCTATAACACTGGTCCATCCATCACTTCAAATTTTTGCTGCAGCAAGACAGAACTGAGGAAATTACAAACTCCCCTGAAAATTTCGAATTTAGTTCCTTTTTGATCAGAGAATATAAATCATATTATTTTAAACCTTTAAAATTACTTAAATCTTTCATTAGGTCCCAGAATATGATCTATACAGTAAGTTCCCTATGTACCAACCTTCAAGTTGCGAACGTTCTAAGATATGGAAATGCATCTGCTCCCAGCAAAGAACCAGAACCTGTGCCATCCATTTCATGTGTGAGTGAAACTGCAGCTTGCCCTCCATCTCCTGTTGGTGAAAATCCTTCAGCTCTACCATTTCTCACCTCCTCTCCTTCCTCCCATAACTCTTCTTGACCATTCACTCAATGCCAGCCCCTGGAAGCCAGCTACTGTACTTATCCAGGTCCTGTACTGCAAGATTAAAAAAATTTTTAATTTGTTGTGCTTTTTGGCTTTTGTATATTATGTGTGTGAAATCTACTATAAACTGATTACATCACAGTACTATATAGCCAACTGTGTTAGTTGAGTACCTAGGCTAACTTTGTTGAACTTATGAACAAATTGGACTTACCTAAGGATGCGATCTTGGAACAGAACTTGTTTGTATGTATGGGGCTTACTGTATTGGTAAAACATTTCATGGAAACCTGAGAAGAATGTGTTTTCCAGTTGTATCAGTCACTGAAAGAGTTACTAAGGGAATTTCCTGGCAGTCCAATGGTTGGGAATTTGCCTTCCAATGTAGTTGAAGGCATTGATCCCTGGTCAGGGAGCTAAGATTCTATATGCCTTGCAGTCAAAAAGTCAAAACATAAAACAGAGGCAATAATGTAACAAATTTAATAGAGACTTTAAAAATGGTCTACATAAAAAATTCTTTAGGAGGGAGGAGCCAAGATGGCAGAGGAATAGGATGGGGAGACCACTTTCTCTCCTACAAATTCATCGAAAGAACAATTGAACGCAGAGCAAACTTCACAAAACAACTTCTGATCGCTAACTGAGGTCATCAGGCACCCAGAAAAGCAGCCCATTGTCTTCAAAAGGAGGTAGGACAAAATATAAAAGATAAAAAGAGAGACAAAAGAGCTAAGGACGGAGATCTGTCCTGGGAAGGGAGTCTTAATAGAGGGAGTTTCCAAACACCAGGAAACCCTCGCACGGGCGGGTCTGGGGGAAGTTTTTGAATCTTGGAGGGCAACCTGATTTGGAGGGGAAGAATAAATAAAACCCACAGATTACGTGCCTAAAAGCAACTCCAAGCAGAAAAGTACCCCAGACGCCCGCATCCGCCACCAGTAAGTGTGGGCGGAAAGGAGAGGAGCGGGCGGCACTGCTTAGGGTAAGGACTGGGCCTGAGTGCCCTGAGGACAATCGGAGGGAGCTTTTGTGAGTTACCAACTTAAACTGTGGGATAGCAAGAGAGAGAGAGAAAATTAACTGGCCCGAACACACTGCCGGTCGTTCGCAGAACAAAGGGTCTGAGCAAGTCCAGAGAAGAGCCCGCAGGCTGTGGACTGGCCCAGCCCCGCCGGAGGCAGGAGGCAGAGGGGAGGGGAAAGGGGCAGCTCAGCCCCAAGGACGGCATCCCCTACCGCACTGCAAACAGGCCCCCAGTTTCTAATCAAAGACTTCCTGAGATTCTGGATGGTCGACATCCGCCGGGAGGGTCATGGCAAGACACAGGGCGCACGCACCCGACCGGCGTGGGCGGGAACTGGGGTTGGGAACGCGGAGGGGAGAAGGCGCCCCGCACCCGGGGAGAGTGCGCCTGTCAAGCTCCTGGCTGCCTGAGCTGCTCGGACTGGGAAGGCACAAAACACAGGCGGAGCTTTTTGTTCCGTGCTTTTGTGGAACACCGGAGGGATGGAACCGCGCACAGCGCAGGGCCCGCTCCATATAGAGCAGCCGGGAGCCTGAGCAGCGTAGACGGGGAAAGCAGCGCCAGCCCCGCCCCACAGCGCGACGGAACTAGCAACCTGAACAAGAGACCACCTCCGCCCGCCTGTGTCAGGGCGGAAATTAGGCACTGAAGAGCCCGGCAAACAGAAGCCAAATAAACAAAGGGAACCGCTTCAGAAGGGACCGGTGCAACAGATCAAAATCCCTGTAGATAACATTGACTACACCGTAAGGGGCCTGTAGATATCGAGAAGTGTAAGCTGGAACCAGGAGCTATCTGAAACTGAGCCGAACCCACACTGACCGCAACAGCTCCAGAGAAATTCCTAGATATATTTTTACTTTTTTTAAATTAAAAAAAAAATTTTTTTCTTTTTTCTTTTTTCTCTTTTATTTTCTTTTAAAATTCCCTATTACTCCCCCATTACTCCTTAATTTTCATTTTCATAGATTTTTACAATTTTTTTAATTAGGAAAAAAAATTTTTTCTTGTTTTTTTTTCTTCTTTTTTTCCCCCTTTTCTCTTCTATTTTCTATTTTTCTTTTTCTCTTATTTCCTTTTAAAGTCCTCTATTACTCCTCTACTACTCCTTAATTTTCATTTTCATTACACTATAACCTTGCAAAAAAAAAAGAGAAGCCCTATTTTTAAACCGAACTTCATATATATTTCTAAAATTTTTTTGTGTGTTTTGGTTTTTGTTTTTAATATTGTATTTTTAAGAGTCTAACCTCTACTCTAGATTTTTAATCTTTGTTTTTCAGTATATGATATAAATTGTGGACATTTAAGAATCCAAATTCAGTTCCCATTTTTATTCAGGAGTGTGTTGATTACTCTCTCCCAACCTTTGACTCTCCGTTTTCTACCTCAGAACACCTCTATTTCCTCCTTTCCCCTTCTCTTCCCAATCCAATTCTGTGAATCTTTATGGGTGTCTGGGCTACGGAGAACACTCTGGGAACAGACAACTGCGTAGATCTGTCTCTCTCCTCTTGAGTCCCCCTTTTTCTCCTCCTGCTCATCTCTATCTCCCTCCTCCCTCTCCTCTTCTTCATGTAACTCTGTGAACCTCTCTGGGTGTCCCTCACAGGGGAGAATCTTTTCACCATTAACCTAGAAGTTTTATTATCAGTGCTGTATAGTTGGAGAAGTCTTGAGACTACTGGAAGAATAAAACTGAAATCCAGAGGCAGAAGACTTAAGCCCAAAACCTGAGAACACCAGAAAACTCCTGACTACATGGAACATTAAGTAATAAGTGACCGTCCAAAAGCCTCCATACCTACACTGAAACCAACCACCACCCAAGAGCCAATAAGTTTTAGAGCAAGACATACCACACAAATTCTCCAGCAACGCAGGAACATAGCCCTGAACGTCAACATACAGGCTGCCCAAGGTCACACCTAACACATAGACCCATCTCAAAACTCATTACTGGGCACTCCATTGCACTCCAGAGAGAAGAAATCTAGTTCCACGCACCAGAACACCGACGCAAGCTTCCTTAACCAGGAAACCTTGACAAGCCAATCGTCCAACCCCACCCACTGGGTAAAACCTCCACAATAAAAAGGAACCACAGACCTCCAGAATACAGAAAGCCCACTCCAGACACAGCAATCTAAACAAGATGAAAAGGCAGAGAAATACCCAACAGGTAAAGGAACATGAAAAATGCCCACCAAGTCAAACAAAAGAGGAGGAGATAGGAATCTACCTGAAAAAGAATTTAGAATAATGATGATAAAAATGATCCAAAATCTTGAAAACAAAATGGAGTTACAGATAAATAGCCTGGAGACAAAGATTGAGAAGATGCAAGAAATGTTTAATAAAGACCTAGAAGAAATAAAAAAGAGTCAATTAAAAATGAATAATGCAATAAATGAGATCAAAAACACTCTGGAGGGAACCAAGAGTAGAATAATGGAGACAGAAGATAGGATAAGTGAGGTAGAAGATAAAATGGTGGAAATAAATGAAGCAGAGAGGAAAAAAGAAAAAAGAATCAAAAGAAATGAGGACAACCTCAGGGACCTCTGGGACAATGTGAAACGCCCCAACATTTGAATCATAGGAGTCCCAGAAGAAGAAGACAAAAAGAAAGGCCATGAGAAAATACTCGAGGAGATAATAGCTGAAAACTTCCCTAAAATGGGGAAGGAAATAGCCACCCAAGTCCAAGAAACCCAGAGAGTCCCAAACAGGATAAACCCAAGGCGAAACACCCCAAGACACATATTAATCAAATTAACAAAGATCAAACACAAAGAACAAATATTAAAAGCAGCAAGGGAGAAACAACAAATAACACACAAAGGGATTCCCATAAGGATAATAGCTGATCTATCAATAGAAACCCTCCAGGCCAGAAGGGAATGGCAGGACATACTCAAAGTAATGAAAGAGAATAACCTACAACCTAGATTACTGTATCCAGCAAGGATCTCATTCAGATATGAAGGAGAATTCAAAAGCTTTACAGACAAGCAAAAGCTGAGATAATTCAGCACCACCAAACCAGCTCTTCAACAAATGCTAAAGGATCTTCTCTAGACAGGAAATGCAGAAAGGTTGTATAAATGTGAACCCAAAACAACAAAGTAAATGGCAACGGGACCACACCTATCAATAATTACCTTAAATGTAAATGGGTTGAATGCCCCAACCAAAAGACAAAGATTGGCTGAATGGATACAAAAACAAGACCCCTATATATGCTGTCTACAAGAGACCCACCTCAAAACAAGAGACATATACAGACTAAAAGTGAAGGGCTGGAAAAAAATATTTCACGCAAACGGAGACCAAAAGAAAGCAGGAGTTGCAATACTCATATCAAATAAAACAGATTTTCAAATAAAGGATGTGAAAAGAGACAAAGAAGGACACTACATAATGATCAAAGGATCAATCCAAGAAGAAGATATAACAATTATAAATATATATGCACCCAACATAAGAGCACCGCAATATGTACAGCAAACACTAATGAGTATGAAAGAGGAAATTAATAGTAACACAATAACAGTGGGAGACTTTAACACCCCACTCACAACTATAGATAGATCAACTAAACAGAAAATTAACAAGGAAACACAAACTTTAAATGACACAATGGACCAGCTAGACCTAATTGATATCTATAGGACATTTCACCCCAAAACAATCAACTTCACCTTTTTCTCAAGTGCACACGGAACCTTTTCCAGAATAGATCACATCCTGGGCCATAAATCTAGTCTTGGAAAATTCAAAAAAATTGAAATCATTCCAGTCATCTTTTCTGACCACAGTGCAGTAAGATTAGATCTCAATTACAGGAAAAAAATTGTTAAAAATTCAAACAAATTGTTAAAAATTCAAGCAAATTGTTAAAAATTGAAATCATTCCAGTCATCTTTTCTGATCACAGTGCAGTAAGATTAGATCTCAATTACAGGAAAAAAATTGTTAAAAATTAAAACAAATTGTTAAAAATTCAAGCAATTTAACAAAAAATTGTTAAAAATTCAAACACGCTTCTGAATAACCAACAAATCATAGAAGAAATCAAAATATGTATAGAAATGAATGAAAATGAAAACACAACAACCCAAAACCTATGGGACACTGTAAAAGCAGTGCTAAGGGGAAGGTTCATAGCATTACAGGCTTACCTCAAGAAACAAGAAAAAAGTCAAATAAATAACCTAACTCTATACCTAAAGCAACTAGAAAAGGAAGAAATGAGAACCCCAGGGTCAGTAGAAGGAAAGAAATCTTAAAAATTAGGGCAGAAATAAATGCAAAAGAAACTAAAAAGAGACCATAGCAAAAACCAACAAAGCTAAAAGCTGGTTTTTTGAAAAAATAAACAAAATTGACAAGCCATTAGCAAGACTCATTAAGAAACAAAGAGAGAAGAACCAAATTAACAAAATTAGAAATGAAAATGGAGAGATCACAACAGACAACACTGAAATACAAGGGATCATAAGAGACTACTACCAGCAGCTCTATGCCAATAAAATGGACAACTTGGATGAAATGGACAAATTCTTAGAAAAGTATAACTTTCCAAAACTGAACCAGGAAGAAATAGAAGATCTTAACAGACCCATCACAGGCAAGGAAATCAAAACTGTAATCAAAAATCTTCCAGCAAACAAAAGCCCAGGACCAGATGGCTTCACAGCTGAATTCTACCAAAAATTTAGAGAAGAGCTAACACCTATCTTACTCAAACTCTTCCAGAAAATTGCAGAGGAAGGTAAACTTCCAAACTCATTCTATGAGGCCACCATCACCCTAATTCCAAAACCAGACAAAGATGCCACAAAAAAAGAAAACTACAGGCCAATATCACTGATGAACATAGATGCAAAAATCCTTAACAAAATTCTAGCAAACAGAATCCAACAACATATTAAAAAAATCATACACCATGACCAAGTGGGCTTTATCCCAGGAATGCAAGGATTCTTTAATATCGGCAAATCAATCAATGTAATACACCACATTAACAAATTGAAAGATAAAAACCATATGATTATCTCAA